>NC_048902.1:5272195-5523091 GCF_011077185.1 Oxyura jamaicensis | reverse complement strand
TAGGGGGGGAGGTGCGGGACGGGCTGGGGGGGGCGGCCCCGGGGCGCGGCCCGGGGCTCCCGCTTCACGTCTAGGGTGCGAGGAGAGGAGCGCGGAGCGGCCTGTCCGAACGCGGGGCCAAACGCGGAGTGACTGCCCGGGCACCGCAGTCACCGGCTGCGCTGCACCCTCTCCCAGCAGGGAGGGCACACCGAGCTCGCCGTGCCGAACCGCGCTGGGGTACCGGGCCCTGCGCTGGCCGCAGGGACGGGTGAACGGGCGGCTCTGTGCCGTGCGGGGCTCGGTGCGATACGGGATGAAAACAGCCCCGTGTAATTGCACTTTGCGGGAAGAAACAGCTGCAGCAACATGTGACACAGTTCTACGAACCACAGAGCCCTTCTGATTCCCGAAAGCCACAAAAGGAGAGCAGGATGACCTGAGCCTTGTTGGCTGGCAAAGTTTCCATGATGCTACCACCACCTTGAAGTTCCTGGGATTTGAGAACAGACACACTATGCCCTTTTCCCCTTTGCTCTAGAGAGCTAGTACGCAGCCCCTCTATGCCGCCCTTCCTTTGCTGAGAACACTGTCTCCATGCTTGGGAGTTTTCTCAGCTTCAAACCAACCAGCACAGTGACAAGGTTCTTCTCATTGTAACCCACAGCTCTACAACCCCTCCGCTGAGAACATGACTGAATTCAGTAGGGTTTGGTTGCATTTATTTACCTAGCTGTGTAAATCAACGATCACAGCCCCACTGGAGCAGCTAGCCTTTGAATAAACATTAGAAGGGTGCCATTTTCTACTTCATGGCTGTAATCTGCCCTGCAACAGAATGTAAGCCTCTACTGAGACAGCTGTGTGTGTTTAAACTCTGATGTGCACAACATTAGTGCTCAGTCAATTAGCAACAAAATAAAAAGCAAATGGATACCTTAAAATATTCTTCAAATGAAGCTGAAGATGGTGATGTACATTCAGGAGTAATACTAAGGCTAGAAAGACAGCAGTAATATATGAGAACAAGGTCTGATCAATCTTCTC
Organism: Oxyura jamaicensis; assembly: GCF_011077185.1. Taxonomy (NCBI): domain Eukaryota; kingdom Metazoa; phylum Chordata; class Aves; order Anseriformes; family Anatidae; genus Oxyura; species Oxyura jamaicensis. The sequence continues at coordinate 5,522,065 of NC_048902.1, read as the reverse complement.
TAAATGCCAAAATACCTAGAAAAATTCTGACTTGGTTGTCAGTGTCTGAAAAATTAGGTCTTTAGAAAAAACAAAACAGCAATAACAACAACAAAACAGTAGGGGCAAATGACATATACATACTAGGAGTAGAAAAACTGCATGTGTGACTTTGGGCAGCATATGAAAGTTTTTCAAACAGGACATACTTGGACAGGTAAGTTCAGTCACAGTGTCCATTGGCTTCAAAAAAACGTCTATTTTTTAGCATTAGAGAAAGTTCAGAATGATTTGAGTAATTCTGTAAGTTACTGGATGAATGTTTTTGTGATTAAAGAGTGTAGCCACGACATTTACCTGAACAAAGGACTAGTTCTGTGCTACATGCATAACTTGCGGTGTTTCTTTCCTGAAACATGAGCTTCAATCTGAAGTTGCTAAAAAGCTTTCTTTTTCATTTCAGGGTCATCTTTGATTATTGAGTGTGCTACTCCTTAGCACAAAAATGAGACCAGAAACATGAAGATGAGTAAAGATTAGAATTATATTAATAGAATTAGAATTACAGTAACTATATAATTACTAATCTATTATAATGCCAGAAAAAAAAAAAAGTGTTTTTTGTTTATTCTCAGCCAATTCATATTGGTATTTATGTGTTTAAAATTAAAGGTCTATCCGCATATGGCTAGAGCTAAAATAAATTCACAAATCTTCATAGATAAAAGTTTATTTAAAAAAAAAAAAAAAAAAAAAAAAAACTCTGTAGAGTTCTCTGACCCTACATAATCACCAGAAAAATACAGAGTCCTACCACCTTAGGAGGAAGAAATGGAGAGACATAAAAAAATACTGCCATATGAGTATCTTTGACTTTACAAGAATCTTAGGATTATTCTTTACGTCTTTGCTCTTATCTTTCCTGGAAACACTGCAAAAAAATCAAATGTTTCTTGAGCAGAACCCAGTAGAATTAACATTTTCTATTTCTTTTGCTATTGCTTCAGTAATAGCCAAATTACAGTCTAATTTCTGTCAAATGTCAATGTACTTGAAAATAGATGAAATACAGAATAACTTAAAAATAACCATGTAATCTTTTGCTCTGTGTGAGGTACAGCAAGAATTACAGATGATTACAGGAGATATAAAGATGATTGAGAAAAATTTTGCCCATTCCCATCTGTAAAGGTTGCTTGAAAATCTACATTACTAGCATTTCCACTCAATCACAGGATGTTAATATTTGGAAGCAGGGACAAAACAATAAAAGTGCTATAGAAAACATCAAAAATGTAAGTGTAGTAAGCGGTCCTTTCAAAGTATTTTTCTCTTCTGGAAAATACTGACTTCCTCTAAGTGAAAGGGTTTCTCTTCACCAAGAACTGGATCAGGCCTTAAGTATTAATGCCAGGAAACAGCTACTGATCTTGGGTAGATGGAAAAAAAACATTTGACTTTTTTTTTTTTTTTTTTAATGCATTATTTACTCTGGTGATCTGGTCAAACTCTAGTCTAGTTATTTATCCATGCCTCTAATTATGCCAACGAGATGCTGCATGCTTCTTGTTTTGTACGTTATAGAGCATTGCAAAGTATTGCTTCCTCAGGCAACTGCTTTGTTCACCCCTGACACAGTTCCATTTAGATAGCAAGTGCATGTACTGAACAGATTTCAGCAGAGACATTGGAAAAACAAGAATTTTTCTGCTGTGAAGTTGCTAGTGGATTTCTTTTAAAATATGTAAAAAGCTTTGAAATAGTTGCAATACTGTCACTATTATAGCCTAAAGGTAACAAAAGTAAAAAAGATTTTTCCAGAACTGCTGGCTGCAATGAAAGTGATGACAGGATGTACTGTGTGAAAGGCTGGCAAGAAACACACGAGAGCAGTTACTTGGAGAAGTGAGCAGGTTTATGGAAACACTTAATGTAGGCTGTTGATTTAGTATTATCAAAAGATTCTGAATACACTTTCATGGAAGTATTTGAAATTATGTGAATTTCATGTTGTAATTTTAAAGCTTACATACAAACATATGCACATACATCTATCAGTACTGTATCATTCTTTGTGAAGAAAAATAAACTGACAGCTGTAGCCTTCCAGTTACACGGTAGTTCTGTTTCCTACAGTCAAACCAGATGATTAATTACAGCTACTGCTAACCTTACAGGTATTACTAACTTTCCAGAGTACAAAGAGCCTGAAAAATGTAAGCCAAGTTACCCTAAGTGTGTTGGAAAGGATCCAAAATTTCAGTGCCTCCCTGGCACAATTGCTTAGCAAAATGGCACATTTGTGAATTTAAAGCTAAGAATGCATCAAAGATTTCCAGACTGCTGAGATGCCTCTAGCTTGGCCTTGAGGCATTGGGAACTCTGACAAGGCCTAAAGCAAATCAGTATGAAATTCAAATGCTGCCTTTATCAATATACCCTTTCATTTAATTCTAATTGTGGTGTGAGACACAATTGATAAGACCACAGTCCCATCCCCATCTTTCCAAATTGTACTACTTTGATAGATTCATTTTTCTTTGTAATTATCCTAATTTTACTTTTTTTTTCTGACTTTTTAAAAATCAGGGACCTTTAGAACTATCTGTGAACAGCACAGAAATATGACAGATGCTGCAAAGGTCAGAACCATCTTGTCAGAGCAGTCTGTGAAGAGTTCAATAGACATCTAAGCAGTTTTTATGGCCCCAAGTTTCTTCAAGACTTTTCCATCTTTTGTCGACATCTAGATGTTAGCCCTTGCTTTTGTGTCATATTGTCATCCAGTATTTTTTTTTCATTATCTTTTCATTTATGATGAGACAAATCATAATCTTTCTCGTTTGTAAGTCATGCTGAAGTCAGTGGCACTAGTTGCATTAAAAAAGGAAATACAATTTTGACCTTTTAAGGATAAGCTTCTAAAGTGTTATTGGTCAGAAGAATGTGGTATTATTTACAGTACTTAGAACTGAAATATTTCTAAGCATTGTGAAACAGACCACTGAAACTAAGTAAAAGACCTGTACAGCAGATGAAAAATAAGAGCAGCTAAAGACTTAATTCTTCAGAGAAAAAAAAAATAAATCAGTAGTTAGCATCCCTTAAGCCTCAAACACAACATGACATTTCTTTCCTTGCCATAGTGCTGACAGCTAAGAGCTCAAGTCTTTTTCTCTTGGATCCTACAATATCAGTTACTTCTGTCCTTGGTTTTGTTTGTTTGTTGTTTGTTTGTTATAATTTCTATATGTATAGACATGTCCTTGTTTCTTTCTCTATTTTATAACAAGCTTTGAAAAATTCAGAAGTAACATTAAGTACGTTATGCAGTTGACTGTTAAGTTTGGCCATGTATTCCAATTTTTAAGACAGATATAAGCATTTACAACACTTTTTTACCTTCAGCTTTCCACACTAGTATGCTTATGACACAGGAGTTACATAGGCCTCATTAAAAGGGGAAAGAGCAGATATTGATACTTTCTCAAAAGCATTATATTGGTGCTATTCATTTTTTTTCAGGGCTTCTTACCAGATTGCAGACTTCAGCTCTTCTGATACGGACTTTAGCATCATCGCATTCTTTTTCTCAAAACATTCCAAGCTCTTTGTGGAAACTGGGCCGACTTAATCACGTAGCAATTGCAGTGCCTGATTTGGAGAAAGCTCAGTCCTTGTACAAAGATGTGTTAGGAGCACAGGTGAGCGAGACTGTTGCTCTGCCTGAACATGGTGTCTACACTGTTTTTGTGGAGCTGGGAAATACAAAGCTGGAACTTCTACACCCTTTAGGAGAGAAAAGTCCCATTACAAGTTTTCTGCAAAAGAACAAGACTGGAGGAATGCATCATATCTGCATTGAGGTATTTTAACACAATGTATTGTATAACAAGACAACAGATAGTAAATTATTTTTTTTTTCCATAGGATTGACATGTGTAAAAAACATATATATAAGGCTGTCATATTTGTGAAAGTTTCATTTGTATAAGAGGATTATACCCATGTTTCAGTGTAGATGTTAGATGCAAAATTCCACATTGATAAATGTTTTCAATGTTTTCCATATTTGAGTCTTGCAAACTTTATTATTTCGTACAAAGAGTTATAAATAAAAAGTAATGGGATTACTGATGTGAGTGAAATTGTTTTCAGATTTCATCTATCAAGACCAGTGTTTGCATTTGCATGCTTTCATTGAAAATTGGGAAATTTTGCATAGGCACAGACATTGCAATTTTTCCTACATTAAGTTTGAGTATGTGCAGGTGTTCAAGAATAGAAAATTAATTCTGTTTAAATTGACCCCAAATAGAATTGCTGGGCTGCTGTTACAGAAATGTGAAACTGAACATCGGAAATGGGGAGTGTAGAATAAAGAAGTGATTTACAGGAAAACCAAAGAAATCCTCAAGCCTTCTGTAAGACCAGTGGTACTTAGTTAGACATACAAGATTAGGAAGATGTAGGCACTTCTCAGCAAAAAGAGTTCAAAGCTCCCAAGAGTTTCAGGAATACATAATCCCTTTGAAGAATTTTCAAGAAATATCTGTTACCAGTTGAAGCTGTTCTATGTAGATCTCTGTTTTGTATGAGATACTATCTTTCTTGATACAGACAAGCCAAAGGTGACTGTCAAGTGAAGCCATACTGTTAATCATGAAAACAGAAGAATGGGACATACTAATAATCCCACGTTGGACAACTGTATACAATAAGCCAAGTATACAATAAGGCCCAGTAAGCCAGGAGTCATAATCTAGCAGATAATTTTGATTAAACCTGTGAGCTAGTGCTACCTGCAGCCAGATTTTCCTAAGTGAAGTCCTGGGACTATTAGATTCTCTAAGCAAAATAAATATAAATGCAGAAAAAGATTGTCCTAAGCCTCCTATGTTAGTCGTCTCCATGTAAATTCAAATGGAAGGTTACCAAACAATTTACGTGGAAAGAAAACCTTCCATTGTTAAGCTGCTGTTTATGTGGTACTGAAAACTGTTTTGGTCACTACCATAATCAATCAAAAAGAAGTTAATGCCTCCTCCCCAGTTTCCCATTCCCCTCAGAATGGAAAATCCTACCATTTCTAGGTATGTCCTCCTCTGAAGTTGAGTGAAAATAGTTTTCAGAAAAACTGTAAAAAAATCAGTCTCGATTGTTCATTTGAAATTTAAAAATATGTTGTAGAAATACCTTTCCATTAACAATTTTATTGCAAAAAGATTAATTTTTAAAATACTTTTCTATACAGTAGCAGAAACCTGTTGAGTTTATTAAAATACCTTTCTGTTCTTCCTTCTGTCTTACTATTCAAAGGAAAATTTTATACAGGTGTGTTCATGGGGAATTTGCTTTGGACAAAGTAAGCATTTTTAGAAGAAATTAAATAATTCCAGACAAGCTATAACTGAGTCAGTATCTGTGACGAAAAGCATGGTGGAGAACTGATAGGGTAAGAGAGAAATCCAAGCCTGATAGTCTCTTGATATGAATGCAACCACAGACTTTCCAGAGTTTGCTCTCACTTCTTCCCTGGGGATACAGTTCTTTCCATCGGAGCCCAGACACAGTTCCTCTTCTGGCCATTTCTGCAGGATAGGAGCAGCAGCTGTGGTAGCTTTCTGCTTGGGGAAGCAGCCTGGAGGGAGCCATGGCACACTTCTGACATTTTGCTGTCGTGTTTTAGATAACACTTGACAGTCATTTGGTTTTACTTTTTTTTGCTGACTGGTAGTTGTGTGCAGGAAGAACTGTAGTGAGTTCTGAATTCTCATGAACAAAACTGCAGCAAATGAGTAGGAATTAACTGAAGTCTGTTCCTCCGAGTTAAGGCTAGGTGTCTTCCATAAAATACATGATGTATGTTTATTCACTGAGTTATCTCCAGACACCTCAGTCTGGAAAAACAGCAATGCTATTATTTTAATTCTAGGTCTTCTTAGATTATTGACTATTGGCTTTGCTAAACTGAGTGCTAATTTCATTATTTCAAAGGATGGATGCATTTAAGGTTTGTATCCAAACCATGTGATGACATGACACGAGACTTAAGATCACACGATACAGCAAAGACAGGTTTTTGTTAATTATGTTTTACTGCAGGAAACTCTACTGAAATTTAATGTTAAATGCTATTATTATAATTAAGTTCAATAAGAAAACTAGGTCATAGTCTGGGGATGTTTCTGGTAATTCCAAGCTTTTTGTCAGGAAACATGATGAAGTTTAACTTATTCAGAAGTAGTATATAAAAATCGAGTAGGCATTTTCTTTTTACCTTCTGCCCATTGCCCTCCCTCTTCACCAGCATCTAATGAGTCGGTGTTCTGTCATCAGTTAGACAGGGAGGTGGTTCTTCTTTAGTTAATGATATTTTGAAAGTAATACAATCTTCTTATTAATAGTAATGCAGAGTTTAGATTATTTATAGAGTCCTTATAAAGTAACAACATAAATCAATGGACTTAGTGCGTGATGAAATTTAATCTAATAAATTCTTAAATATATACTAGAATTTACTGAAACGGTACTTTATAAAATCTTCAAATAACAAACTTCTGTAGGATTTTTTATTGTTAAGACTAGATTTTAAAAACTGTTTTAGAATTTGATTTTCACAATTATATTAGAATTTAGAAATAACAAGTTAGTGAGGATTTGTGTTATTGCTCCTAAATGTAGAATGTGCATGATACAATTTAATGTGTCAGTTTGTGTAAACTGTATTTTTCTTTCACAAGGTTGATGACATAAAAGCAGCTATGGCAGAACTGAAGAAAAAAAAGATTCGAATACTGAGTGAAGAGCCAAAAATAGGTGCACATGGCAAACCCGTGATTTTTCTTCACCCTAAAGATTGCCATGGAGTCCTTGTGGAACTTGAACAAGCCTGAGCTGTAATATTCACATAGAAGACAATAAATAAGTTGTGAATTTACTGAGCTGGTGCTGGGAATATTGATGTACTATTCAACCTTTACAGGTTCATTGCAGTTCCTGTGGATTAAGTACAGCTTTTGAGCACTGAAATACTGCTGAAGATTTTTTTTTGTTGTTGATCTGATTTTCAGAATTAATGTGTTGACATTTCTTGAATTCTCTGTGATTCTAAAGATGAATGCATGAGCTAAGTTGCATATGTAACAGTTATTTTGTTCTATTGCCTCATGCTTGCAGCATGGTTTTACCTCTGTAACCACAGAAACTGTACAGTTTCTAGGTCATGCCACATTATTTTGTTCTACATTTAAGAGCAGAGACCCACTTGTCAGTGACAATATAGCTTAGATATTCCCTTTAGAATTAAAAGGAAAAGGAACATTGTGCTTTCTGTTTTCACCATTCACCACCTGTGCTTCACACTGATTGACTGGTTCATGAAATAAACAAATTTGTGTCTCATTGTATGGGCATCTGCAATCATTAAATAACTTCTCCTTGGCATAACAATTACTGCTGAGGAAGTTGCCATGCATAAATCATCAGTTAGTTGTTTAATGAACTCTCTGCATATGCAGGTGATGGGAAGAAAAGTGTCTGAAAAATATTTGACTGAAATGTGTTTCAGACTATAGATGCTTCTTGCTTTTTTTTTTTTTTTTTTTTTTTTTGTGGTCAGGTATTGAATATTTGTTTTTCAAGCTTTATTGGAAGCTATCTGGGAGAGACGTGAACAAATAGTGAGAAATCCTTTCACTTGTTTTATAAATATTGGTTTTCTATGCAACAATATTTATAAATATTGCTTTCCTATTTTCTTACAAAATCACTGGAAAGCAGAAGACTCGTAAGTCTTGCTTATGTACACTGTCCTCACATCAGACAGCAGCATGCCAACATACTTATGTTTCTGATAGACTGCAGTCACAGTTTGTTGACTTGGACAGACTTCACTTTATTTGTGTATGTTAAGCAAGCAGTGTTTGTCCTGATACTTTCTTTTGTAAGCTTGCTTTGATAATGTCAGATGTAGAAATTGAAGATTTGCTGTTTCTCTCATTATTTTTCATAATCCTTAAAAATCATTATTTTTACTGACTAAACCACAATCAGAATTTTATACTTTCTTGCATCCTTGCGCATACTGTGAATAGATTTGGCTTGATCTGAAGCAAGTTCATTTTAGTCTAGGAGATTTTTTACTTAATGGAAATGGAATTATTTGTATTGTGTCCTGTTTGCTGCTACAAACCACAAGTATAATGTTGACATGAGATATTAAAGGGCTTTCAAGACATTGATGCTTCCTTATTAATTTTTCTTCTGAAAAAAACTCTGCAAAGTTAGGGATATATATATATATTTTGTACTCAAAACAAATACTTCCTCTGCCATGTTGTAAGGAAAATAAAGTCTTCTGCATGGTTCTTGTATTTGAACAAATCACTGTTTAGAGGATAGTTTATGATATTAATTGTAAATTGTTAGAATTTAGAAATTCTAAGGCTCATGGTGGAAAAGAAGGATGATTTGATATTCCTGAAATATGATTCTGCCATTCTAGGAGACATTCTATTACCAAAACCACTTTTGTCTTTACATTCTTTCAAACATGCCGCGACATCTTTTCTGCAATACTAGCAGAGGATGTTGGGAAGCATCACTGGTTACATGTTGAGATAATTGAACAGACGTCTGTAAACCTAACACTGTTTGGTGATACAGAAAACAGGGTGGTCCTTCCTAGGTTAATTTTCCATTTCTTTTTCCAACTGAAGGAGATGGATATATATATATTTTTTTTTGATATATTAAAAGTACTACTTAAGAGTAGTAGCTTGATGCAGTACTAGGGAATGGAGATTTTAGCGAACAACACTTACTCGTCTCATTTTGCTCCCTATCTCATTAGCAGACAGAGACTTGTAATGCTTTTAGCTAGTTACCAGCAATTTCCTGACTGACTGCATTGGCGTTGCCTAGCACTAAGTCAGCTGATGCATTTTGTTCATCAAAACTAAGTCATGTTCTTATCTCACTCGTAGTTTATACATTTATTTCATCTTGCTCTTCTTAAGGTAGAACTCAAGATATTAACAAAGAAATAATACAAATATTTTTAAAAAGAGTTTAGGTCTGTAAAATTAATCATACCCCTAGTTGGGGCATATTTGTTACAAGCTCTTTGTTAATAATCAGAACCTTTACTTGTCTGGGAATGGGCTATAGGGTACCTGGATTTCCAACTCTGGAGCTGTAGACTTGTAAGGAATAGCCAAGAGAACTGGACAGATGAAGAAGCTGAAGACAGTTAAGATACACTGAAAGAAGTCTCCTCTTCATAGGCCTAACTCTGGTAAACTTCAGTAGAAACAGGATTGCTGCCTATACTTATATCAAACAAATAACTAGTCCTTTGCTTTAAAAAAGAGAGCCTTCACAAGTCATTCTTTGAAATGTATTGCTGTGCTGACTTTCTAAGGGTTGGTGTGGGCAGGGGAATTATTAGATACATGGGCCTACAGGCCTTCTTTGTTACTGCCATGATTATAAAAGGAGACTAATGTCACAGAAAAACTCAGGGATGCAAACTGGAGCAACAGAGAACTGTGATTTTTTTTTTTTCTTTCAGTAGAGGAGCACTTAATGATATACCTCAGTAGAGGAGCACTTAATGATATACCTCTGTCGCACAAGTATACCACTTCTGGAATGAACAACAGTGACTGGGATAACAGTAGGTTGATTAGCTTGTAAGGTATTGACAATGTTTTATTTTCCAAAAGGAAAAGCAAAACCTGATAATGACAAACTTTTCAGAAGAAGAAGTGTTAATGTTTTGTCAGTAAATTTTGTAGGCTTGTGTTATTTGTCAAGTGCAAGTTCCAGTTTCTCCATGTGTCTTTTTTCCCCTCTGAACCAAAGCATGTTCTTATTTTATGCTGCCTAAGGCAGACAAGACACATTTTTCTAGACTCCATCAACATTACTCAGGCAGCTAAAGGGCTCATTCTTAAATAATGCAAAATATCTTTTTTGACTTCCCTTATGCAACCCTCAAGTCTCTGCTAGCTGGGAGGAAAAGAACAGTCTGCAGAATGAAGCTCATTCGGTATGAGACAAACCCAGAAGCAAACTCAAAAACCAGAAAAAAGAACTAACTACATGCGTTTTAAAAGCTTACAGTTCTGCAAGTCCACAAAAACTCTGTTCCTGTCATACTTTTACTGTAACTAATCCAACCGAATTTAAGAAATATTAGTATTTCATTATGGATTCATGTTCAATATTTATTTACCCAATATTTACCCATATGTACCCAATTTATGGTAAGTTTTGAAGAACTTACTCTGTCATGATACCACTACTGCAGCGTTTAACACAGTTGTGAGCCTGACAATTTGGAAAGCTCCGAATGAATTAAAAGATGACTGTTGCTTCTGCAGACCACTTCCTAGATGCATAATACTTCTACGTTTAGTGCTGAGAATAGGGTTTACTTTCTTTATGCATGTGCAGAAGCATTGCTGCCTATCGAGGACAGTCCTTGGCCTAAGACAGATGAATGGAAATTGGTGTGACCAAGGAGGTCTTAAAGAGAGATCACGGAACGTGTGGATGTTTACAATATCAAATTGAGGTACTTACAGTAAGTGCTCTGAATCATTGCATTGGAGTTTCAGTTGATTCTCTCCTTATATCTTCCTGTAGTGATCTGACTTGGGTTTGCTAGACTCAAGAACCCTTTATTAAAAGAAAATCGTAAGAGTTACTTGTTTCAGTAAACACTCGATTCTTTGCAATGTAGTTGTCTTGGCCAAATTATCAGACTGAAATAAAAACAATTCCTAAAATGGTACCCCTATTACATCTCATAAGGTGATACTAGGAACACTAATGTAACTGGTAGTTTAAGCATGAAATATTGAACCATTTAAGATTAATATGGAAAGGGTAACTGACAACAATGTATAAAGGAATTGGCCCAATGCTGACGTTTTAAAATGGAAGAATTTATCTTCTTAGGAACACAAATTTTATCACCTTCGATAAACAATTTCAGAGCAGTTTGAACATTTTATGAAAGGTAAGTTTATCTTATTGTGAAGGGGGAAGGTCTGCCACTTTGGATGATACCATTCTTAAATATCTATAAAATTATGTCACGTATAGAGTTTCATGATCACTTGCATATTCGTAACAGTACACAGTATAGATTCATAGGTGGGGAAGAGTTTTCCCAAACATTTTAAGTAGATAGATTTCAAAGAACTTAATAACATTTCTAGATGTAATATAAAGTGAACTTTTAAATGTTATGCTTTGTTAACATAAAAATACTACGTAGATACTAAGATCTACAAAATAGACTTTTAATGAATGTTTTCACTCATTTTTAACACTGCATTTTTTCCAGTAATAAAGACAGGTTTAAGCCATAACTTAAAACAAATAAAAAGTTTGGAATTAACTAGTTCCTGTGAGTACTCTGAAGACATATGTGACCATGCACAGAAATCCTATCAACTACGCAAGAAAAAGGCAAGAATAAACAAACACAAACTATTGTTTCTGTGGAAGGTCTTCACGAGTACATGGATTTCGACTTGGTGCTAAGCAACTGGTGTAGCTACCCCGGGACAAACAAAAGCACAGCAAGTTGGACGCGCAGCTATGACAGCGAACAGTGAGACCCAGCTGACTGGAATGCAAGACAATTACAGTAAGATGGCTTTTCACCTTTGCTGTCATGAGAAACATTACTTTTTACATTCATTTATAAGAATAGCTACAACTCTGAAATATTCATACTTACGAGGAAGTCTTGTCATAATTGGCCTAATGGCACTTGATTTCACATATTCTCTTTTATATATAATTGCTATCACCAAACTGCCATAGAAAGATCTAGTAGTCTCTGATAAAATGCCTGAGAAACCAACCATGTTTGTCATTCACCATGAGAACTGTTGTTCATGGAGAAACTCACTTCAGTGAGCTTTTAAGTGTTATAAATTTTACCATTTTTAATTCTTATATGGAGGATTTATGTATTATCAGCACAAGGGCATAAATATTATTATTTTACCTCATAAATCTGTCCCTACGGTGTAACGTGACTGTTAGGAGTCAAGTGCTGTCCCCTGCTGTAAAGTTCAAACTTTTGTTTTTTGATGTGGTTTTGAGCACCTCGAGGAGCAGGGAAACCTGCGGTGATTAATGGCAGGACGGCATTCGGGCCGCCGTTACCTGAGCGCCCGGGGAGGGGAGCGCGACGCGCGGGCTGGGGCGGGCTGAGGCGAGGCGAGGCGGGCTGAGGGGCGCTGAGGGGGGCTGAGGCGAGGCGGGAGCGTCCCCGGCCCCCCCTGAGGCGCCGCGGCAGCCGCGCTATGCGCCATGCAGGTTCCCGGGCGGCCGCTGGTATTCTCGCACGCAGCTTCCCGGGCGCAGCAGCCGTCTCGGTGTGTGGCGCCGAGGCAGGCACACAAAAGAGCGGTTGCGGCTGCCCCCCGGGTCCGGGTCCGGCGCCGCGGGGCGGGGAGGGGAGCGGCCCCGCCGCTGTCAGCACGGTAAGGAGCGGGACATGGGCACGGAGCGGGGTGTGGCGGCGGCGGCGGCAGCCCTGCGGCGGCTGCCCTGGGGGGAGCGGGGATGCCCGGCGGCACGGGGGGGAGCCGCGCCGCCGCCTCCTGCCCGCCGCGGGGCCGGCGCTCGCCCTCCCGGCCCCGCAGCCCCCAGCCTCGGCGGAGCGGGGCCATGGCGGGGCGCTGCGGGCACCGGGGAGCGGGGCCCGGCGGTGCGGCACGGCTCGGCGCGGCACCGCACGGCTCGGCACGGCACGGCACACCCGCGATGTCCGCGGGAGCACGACGGGCCGCCCGGGGAGCGGGCTCGGAGGGAGGCGAGGGGAGCCCTCGTGCCATGCAGCACCGCCGAGAGTTTGCGTCTGCTTTCGTGCCTCCGGTGTGCAAAGGGATCGCACACTTGGATCCGCTTTTATTTTATTTTTTCTTCCCCCTTCCCTTCATCTGTCTGGTGGGGAAAAAAGCGTCTCAATTGGGAATTCTTGATCTTGCTCGGGAAGAACAGCATGAGGCATGATAGCGTGCTCCGTTTTCCCCTTTTCTGAGCAGCTCTCGATTTTTTCTCCTTCGTATTGCCGTAACAAAAGGGCTGGGGGCTGGGAGAGGAGGGGAGGGCTGCGTTTCAGCCGCATCTCGGGAAGGCGAGGACGAGCTCGGTCTGTCCCTGCTTCAGGCTGCGTGCCTGGCATCCCCGGGGCCGCCTGGCTGGTTGCTGCAGGGTGGCCAGCGCAGAAAGGATAATTAAACAAAACCACAAGAGGTTCTTACACGCTGTTTGTAGTTCAGAGGTAATGTGCATTGCACGGAGGTGTAAGAAAAGTGTTGAATTGCTACGGCCTGGTGGGTGAGAAATGCAGGTGTTTCAGTTACATTACCTTGTCAAGGCCACCCTATAATCTTCCTGGAGGGGGTTGGGTGCCTGCAGAAAAGGTATTCCATGTATTTTGCCTCTTACCCGAGAATTCCTCATTATTTTAACAGTAGAAATGAAAAACTGACGCAACTGCTGTCATAGTTTTTTGTGGTTATGTGTAAGCAATAGTATTTCTGCGTAAGGTGATCCTAAAGGATGCTTATGTAACTGTTTATTGATACTTGAAAGTACAAATACAGTATATGCTGGTTATCTGTATGTCAAAAAGCATAAGATTTAAGCTTATGTTAAAGCATAAGATGTAAATTTATCACTGCATTGTCCAGATTCTCCTCTCTATGGGACAGACGAGGAGGACAGAGCTTTTCTTTCTGTACGGTTGTGCTACGGGTACTAACCTGCTAGAGGGGAAGCCACTGTACTTGCTCCTCTATGGGCTCACAGGGTTTTGGGCTGCAGACTTGTCCTTGTGAAACCTTGATTGTCAGGCTTCCTAAGCCTAAATTCTCTGAGAGTTCAGCCCTTATCTGCACTTGGAAATATCTAAAGCTATTTTTACAAATGCAGTGTTGCCTCTAATCAGCAACCGCGTTATTACTTCGCCTTGATCCTCTGGTCATAAAGAAAAAGTGTTATTGAAAAGGCCATAGCTGCTCATCTCTTTGGTCAGTCTTATGATTCTAAGGAAACATCTCGAAAAGCATTTTTTGTGCAGTTACTTGGTTAATGCCAGTTCAGGTTGGAGACTGGAGATGAATTTAAACAAGAGCTAGGTCCTTAAGAAGTGATCTTTGCTTAAGGCTGTAAACATGAGGAGCCACTTCAAGAAATGTAATTGTACCATCTCTCCAGCTGTTCTGATAAGAACATTTGCTAAGAAATAATTTCTGAAAATTCCATCATTTAAACCTCTTCCAGGTTGTATTCCTATGCTGAAGGTGGAGAAATCTAGCAAGAAGTGATTTGTTGCTGGCTACCAAATCACAGAGAAAATAAACTCTCATCTTGTTGTACAGAATGAAATGCTGCTTATAGCCTTTGAACCCAACTGCATTTGAGAAGCCTAGAGTTAATGTTCTGATAGGCAGGCTTTGGCTGCTTTGGCATGGCCCCAGACTGGTTATATCCATTTCCCATTTCATCCGTGCTTCAATAAACAAGGCCATGCTTTAAGCCATTGCAACAACAGAGACTGCTGAGAAGACCCTGGAGTCCTGGGGGGAATCAAGCTGCACGTGAACCAGGCGTGTGCCTTGGCAGCAGAGCTGGCCAGCGGCATCCTGGTCTGCATGGAATTCAGCCACTAGATCAAGGGAAGCAATTATCCCCCTCTACTCAGCACTCATTAGACTGCATCTATAATGCAGTTAAAGGCTGGACGAGATGATCTTAGAGGTCTTTTCCAACCTGAATGATTCTGTGATCTCGGCAAAGACAGAGTGTAATATCGGTATGATACACTGGCCAACTACTATTACCTGTGTTGATAAAACTTTACTATAAGCCTCCTGAGAAAGATATATTTGCTTGATATATTTATGTTTTAATGTAAGTATAAAAAAGAGGAAGAACATGCTTTCTAAGCAGTGTCTTTTCTGGCACTCCTGTGAGGCAATTGAAGTCTTGGAACATTGCAAGAGACATAATGATGGTTCTTTTAGCTGGAGAAAATAATGCATTTATGCAGTCACATGGATTTCACGAGTTAAGAGGAAGAGCTGAAAGCAGAGTCAGAATTCACTAGTTTCTAGACACTCCACAAAACAAGCAATTGCTGAGCAAAATGTTCATTATAAGTACTTTGGATACCTGCAAATGCTTTTAGTCAACTGGAGAGAGCATTAATATGTGAGGATTATTTATTTTCCTGAGGACCCATTTACCCTCGAGGGCTGTGTGAAAAGCAGCTCAAGAAAGCATCATGCTTGAAGTGTTGAATTCTTCAGGCTTGTCCTGCCCACAGAAGATAAACATGCAGCACTTACACTTTATCATGGCATCTCTGAGGAGAGGGCTTTCTTTCAAAGTTTGAATTTTGTTTAAACTTCAGTCTCACCTCAGCTAATGGTACTATTTTCCAGAAGAAAGATCTTGTATAAGTGATAGAAACAGGTACAGAATTAAGTATTTATTTCTGATGCTCATAGGTAAATGCACTGTCAGCTGAGTACATGACGTTCCTTTCCTCTTTTTTGTTGCAGTACTTACTGTCTTCACCTACTGCAGCAGAGATGGATGACTTGCACTTCAAGAAGAGTAAGTTAGAGTAGAGCAGAGCTGCTTCAGAAAACTGTAAGATTAATAGGTACTTCCACGTAGGCAAAGAGGGGAGAACTAGAAGCCTTGTAGGTGGGGATGAGGAGGAAGCGTCATCATTCCCAGATGATAAGGTTGTGTGATATATTGCTGGAGATGCATACTCTAAAGTATAATCATGCATGAAGGGATCATCTGCTTTTGAAATAGAGGTAGATAAAGAGGAAAGGAAAGTTGGCAAAAGGTATATTAAAAATAAAAAATGCTTGGATAGTAGAAGTATGACAGTTATAAGCAGTGTGAGGTTTGGAGTCTAGATAAGATTTTTTCAAATAGCAGCAATTCTGCAGAGCTGATATCTACCTGGACTCCCACTGGGAGCTGCAGGAAGGAGCATCCTGGGATAGTTGTCTGTTTTGAACTATTAAAGATGAAGCTTCCCTCAGAGAATAGCTCTTCTAGTTACAGACTTTACTAATCAAGATTCATCCACGTAAGATTAACTTGCTTTATTTCTTAGAAGACAGGTTGATTATTTTCATTCTGTTAACTGAATTAAGTAGTTTTTGAACTTCATTTTGTAAATCGATGTAAGGAGTATTTGTGAACGTGTCACTAGCTAACATTACTTCCAGATTTCTGTTTTTCCTTTTACTTCTGGAAAGATCCCCCTCACAGACCCTTACCATCTGCAGCCTTTGTGAAAGTTCCTCTCCAATCATTGATTGTACCCTAACCCTGTTCATTTTCAAAGAGTGAAATCTGCTCGTTTTTCTTTCCTAACCATTTCTATAAGAGAGAGGCCTGACCTTGTAATTCTTTCTATACATACTCCGCCTTTGTGTATTAAGGGTTCACAGGATCTAACTGAAAAATTAGTAAAATTCCTTCACCTGAGCACAGTAGTTAAGATTTAGCTAAGACTTACTAAAGTGGTCACAGCAGATGAGTTTCTTTTTGCTGTGATGAGTATAGCAACATCTTTAAACTAAAACAAACAAACAAAAACCAGCTCACAACTCAACATAATGGTTTTGTAACACTACCCATGGGAATTCTCGTAGGTATGCACATACCGCTGCTTGAGCACTGTAGTTCAGAATGCTAAGTAACTTTTGGGGCTCATTTCCTTTTTCCCCGGTAAGGTATCCTTGCTATGGTGACTATCGAGAGTCATCTCTGCTTTCCAGTTGCTCTAATTTGGATTTGTTGTGAACGACAGCCAAGTGCTTATCTTAGCATGACGCTACAGGTTTCTCTGAGGATTTAGTGAGATAGTAATTCCTGTAAAAATTGAACAGAAAATTCATATTTTAGCAGATAAATGGAGATGGAGAATGTATGTTCTCATATATAGACTTTCATCCTCACATCTCACTGTGTTAAGAACCTAAGTCCACAGGAGGAACTTCATGCAGTTAGGGTTTTAGGAACGACATTGGAATAAGCCCCTGAGATCACTATGTGGTCTGTTTCTCTCGGTAAACTGCTAAAGAAAGAAGCATAGGACCAGATGGAGAAGACCTTTCATATCTGAGGTTTCTAACAGTTGATGTAAACCTTAGTTGCACTAACAAACTAGCAACAGACAGTAATGAAAATGTGACCTCAATTTTCCACAAACATTACTGTGCTTGTTGTTTGGAGAATCACATAGATCCCTTGAGGACCTCTGGAGCGAACTCCGTAGGTTTCCTGCCATAGAGAAGACCACTGGTGTCGTACAAAGTGACCCTGTAGCACTGGGAAGTCCTCAGTCATGGGGAAGATCAAGGCATTACAGCATTTCATGCCAAGGAAGAAACAAAGCACATCAAAAGTCAGGGGGAACCAACTCATGAAGCATTTGCAACAGGGCAGGAACTTTTGAAGTGATTTTTGGTAATAAAACTTGGAGAAAGCTCACCTACATAAGTCAGCACTGAAAGGTCTATAGGCCTGTCCTTTACTATAGGAGCTCTAAACTGATTAGAGAAATATTATTAGCATATCTCAGAGGAAGAGAATATGGGAGGAAAGAAAGGGGTGGGGGGGGTCAAGATAACATCTATGTTAGTGCTGATGGTGGTGATAATCTGTATGTGAAAATTCCCTGAGGAGGAAGTGATGAATTTTTGAAGTGTAGGCTCCAAAATAGTGAATATTTAGGCAGAAGTAGGGAGTCTGGCAGAGACATTAGCTGCAGTTCCAAAATCAAGGTGATACTTGCCTCAAATCAGATGAAACAAAAGATTATAAACTCATTGGTGTGTTGCACGCATTAAACCAGGATGAACAGCTACTAAGGAACAATAAAACTGGGCTCTGTACCTCTTTTTTTTTTTTTTTTTTGTACTCAAGTATTCTCAAAGTCTTTAGTTAAGTATTTCTAAGCAGCTTTTCCCCCTACCACTATACATGCTGTAATACAGGGTGAGAAGCCCAAGTTCCACGGGGACAGCACCTATCTAGGCAATATTATAATAACCTCCCAGAAGGAGTAGCTCTATTTGGCATTCAGTGGTCAGGTTCAGTGAAGTAGCTGATCTTTATGCAAGAGAAAGAATAATAAAGAAGAGAAGATCCCCACACAGCCTGCCATGTATTCGCTACCTTCACGCACAAGACAAAAACAAGGGATATTTGGGTAGACTTTGTCTCCCGCTGTGCCTTTCAAAACCAAGATCCTCTGCTGTACTTCCCTGTTTCGCCTGCCTTTCTAGGGAGCCTCAGAAGTGCTCGTTAACTTTGCTTTCCCTGCCTCAGCA
Organism: Oxyura jamaicensis; assembly: GCF_011077185.1. NCBI lineage: Eukaryota > Metazoa > Chordata > Aves > Anseriformes > Anatidae > Oxyura > Oxyura jamaicensis. Next base: position 5,503,682 of record NC_048902.1, on the reverse strand, counting down.
AAATGGTCACAGATTCCTAACTGAGCGCCTGGTTACTGAAGCGACTGGAGCAATGAAAAAGAATGACTGCTGCACAGATCAGATTCTGTTCTAGAATGACATAGGAGTCTTTCTTGGTTGGTTGGTTGCTTTCAACAAGCGTGAAATGCTATCAAGCAATTGCCATTACTGTCTAGAGTCACTGATACCAGCCACCACAAAAATAACATTTCAGTGCAAGGGAAAAATGCACCCATTTGGTTTAGTCAAATCTTAAAATAGGCCTCAAAACTCATACTCCAAACGCCAAGAGGGATGCATTTTCAACAACACATCAGAGCAAGTGCATGGAAACGAGATTGCTTGCTTCTTGTTCACAAGCAACATTTATTTAGAGCTACCACGCTCTTCAAATCCACACCAAATCTCTCTCTCCTGGGAGTGAGGATTTTATTTTTTCCTGAGCTGTAGGCTTTCTATTAAGGATGGTCACCGTGACCCCAGTTTCTTGGGCAAGAGGGGTTTTTGAGGTTTGTTACTACCTGCTACCAGGCTGCATGATTGCCGTGCTGTCTTGAGTGAGGGTGCAAGTTCTCTCCCAGTGTTTAATGCTCATATTGTTTCAAAGTCCATTACAACTACTAATAGTCATAAAGGCAGCCTCACAAAGAAAACAAATATTTCTACTCTTATAAACTGATCCGGGGTGGGAGCGCAGCAAAGGTTTGCCTTGGCTCCAAACTCTTACTATGCAGCATAGCATGTTGTTGCCATGCTACCAGAATTGCTTGCCTTGATATTTAAATTTACCCTTAACAAATTTGCATTTAAAAAGAATGAACTGTTAACAGTATATTAAAATATAAAATAACCTGACAAGCCATAAACCTTGCCAGCAATTTGTTCATATATTTCTGACTTCTACAAATCTTTTTTTTTTTAATTCCTCAAATTAACCCTGCCACAACAACAGAAATCCCAGAGACGAATGAATCGACAAAATCTGGAAAGGCACTGTTGATAGTGCAATAAAGGTTTATGTCAAGAGAGGAATATAAACGATAGTTTTCATACTTAATGAAAATGTGCGTTTTGCCTACCTCAGTAAGTGCCTCTTGCCATCCTTCGTAGTCTCTGATTTAGCATTACAAAGGGAAATCAGAGTGTAATGATATTTTTGTTATTGCTGAACTGTGGAGGAAAAAGAATGTTATATATGTATGCACACACGCACGCTATTCTTTAGATGCAAAAGCTTTTGTTACTGGAACATAACTCTTGATTAGAGATAAGGCAGCTTTAAAAAGAAACTTATCCTGTGATATTCTTAGCCAGTCAATCAGTGTGGCTTTAATTATGCAGAAGTATTTGACATATTATGGCCCAGGAGATAAGAGCCGTGGCATACTGGATGATAGTCAGAAAGGAGGAGTCGTGTTGGTGATTAGAAATTTCATGCTTAGTACTGCATCAGTGGTATGAAATGAGCAATGGAGAGGAACGCTCCTAGTTAATGCTGAGTGGCATTGCATTTCTGATGTTAATAATATGAAGGGTTTTGGTGGCAGAATTCTTCATTCCTGGTAAATATCTGCCTGCTTTCTTGATGGAAGGCTTGCCTTGGAAATACCTGTGTACTAGCAGTAGTGTGCCTTTAAGTCAATTGTTGTTTTTTAAATGTAATAAAGTGTTTTTCTTTTGGTTTTCAATAATGAGTGGAAATCTCCCTCTGTTCTTCTAAAAGTGAAAGACACAGAAGGTGTTATATATACATTATTTTATACATATACATTTTTATATATTACATATAGAACACTTGCTGTTTTCAGTACATGGAAAGAGATCACCTAAGGGTTTTTAGCAGCTCTATTCCACACTTACGCAATAATAATAAATTATCATTACAGCATGTGTTTCCACTGCTATTTGCCTGTGTTGATTATTCAACAAATACACATCATAACTGGGGTCCTCAACTAGCTGCTGACCTAATTAGGAATAATGATTTAAACAAAATAGTGCTACTAAGATTATATTACACAAGGGAAAAATAACCTCACATCAGTTTTATTGCAGCAAAAGATGTATACGTTGGTACTGGGAGTCTTTTGTAGTATAATACTAGGTGAGATTTAGTTTTTGAATTTTTTATCAGGAAGTATCAAAGTAAAGGAAATAAATTGGATAGCCCTGTTTTACAGATAGGGGGACACTAAAATGACTTGGCTATAATCATTCTCCCTGCTGGGTGACTGAACCAGGAGTAGCGCTGAGGTATATGCAATAGTTGCCTAGTGGTTTACCCATGTTACCATCCTGCTCTTGTTCCTGCTCTGTACAATAGCAATAACACGAAGAGCAAACTGTCAGCTGATGAGTTTTCTATCATCCAAACATCCTGCTAACAATGCTTTGCTTCATGAGAAGGTATTTTGTACAAAACATGATAAAGACCCATAATCATCTATGGTTTGCTTCCTAAAGATTGGAATGAGGGAGAACTGAGTGTGTATATTTATATTTTCCCTTTATATTTGCAAAACTACTAGCCCTCTGTGGCAATATTTTTCTTTTCTGTGCACATATGTTTTTATTTTGGATTTTTTTTTAATCACAGTTTAGTAAAATCTTAGGCTTATTCTTGAGACAGCATTGAGTTAATTGAGATTTGTTAACACTTCTTAATATTGAGATTCTTGTGAATTTCATGCTTTAGCTACTGTTCCAGCTGCTGGTGTGTGAGAATCTCAGCTTCAAGTGTCTACTCACACTGGCTCCAAGAATGGAGAAACTGTGAATATGTACTTTAAACGTCTAAGGACAATATGACATATTTAAATAATTTTGGAATACTTGTGATTGGCAATGCTATAGCAGTTGTGGTTGGAAATAAGTTACTTAATATTAACAGCAGTCTGTTTATATCTGAATTATATAAACTTGAGTTACTGTTTGTCTTTCTGATGGTGGTTAACATTTTTATAACAGCGCTCAATAAGAAAATAAGCCAGCCAAATGCCACCAAAAGTTTCTGAACTAGCTGTTTTAGCACTAAATACTTCATGGTGTTACCTAGTTCCATCTATGTAATGATAATCCTAATTAAATTATTCTAGTAATTAAGGTAATGTAGCAAGTTAATATGGTACTAGTAAATAAATAACATCACAAGGCTGGGAAACATTTGCCTGTACTGGTAGTCCTAACTTTCCCAGCCTTCCCATGTTATGGCACAATGGATCGTGCCTTTTGACAGGATGAAGTCCATATTGCCTTTAAGGTTGTCTCCCTCTCAACATCGGGGGAGCCTGTGACCCTAACTGGGGCTGAGGACTGATGGGCTGATGTTGTTTCCCATTGGCATGCTGACTGCTACCTCCTCAGGCTGGCCTGGTAGTGCTCCTCCTTCCTCCTGCTCGCCTCCTCAGGCCACCCACAGAAAGCGTGCTCAAGTCCACAGGGACCCTCACATACCATAAAGACAACTAGTGGGGGAAATTCAAACAGGAGTCTTCAAACAGTAAGGTTTGAAGGGTTTTTCTCTAGTTGTAAGTTTACCATATACATGGAACTAAACTATACATGGAACAACACAGTGGCATCCTGAATAAAATGGAGCTGCTCAAAAAAAAAGAGCTTGTGGCGGAGCCTATGAGCCAACCAGGAGCACAGCATCCCTTTGTGGTAGGCGTTTACAAAGACAGCCGTAGTCTGTCCTTGCTCATAAGACTTACCTAACTAAATAGACCTGATGGTTTGGTATCTTCTGATTACATTTGTCTGACAGAGGAAGAGACTTGCAAGAGTGTAAAAATGTGGTGCAGCCAATATAACCTCATAATGAGGTAGAGATAGGGTGTGAAACACTGGATTTAATCAATAACAGACAAAACATTTACTGAAAACTTGGAATAATAGGTATGTCCATAATTATCAGGTAAAAGAGCCTAAATGTACTTAACTGGAAAATCTTCATTTCATTTTACTGCTTGCTTGAATTTTGCTCTTAACCTTCTTGCTGGCTTAAACGATGAAGATGAAAATAGCTACCTTCATAAAAGATTTAAGATGCATTAAAAGATTTGCCTATGTAAGTATGAAGAATGTGGGAACCCACACAAGTTGGAAAAAGGTTCTCTGCTGTGGAGATTATAAAGGGATGGCTTTGCAGTTATTACACTGATTGCAGTGTTATTTGTCCTTGACCGCTGTTGCGTCAGTGTGTGGGGTGTGTTGGTTTGGTTTTGAACAAACTCCTCCAAGCCTGCTTCATTCACCTGTCACCTGTAGACTTACTTACAGATTTTTAAGCTTTTTTTTTTTTTTTTTTTTTTTTTGGCAGGAAAGTCTGTAGAATATTCAACACCATGAAATCCTGGTGTTAATAGGCTTTTCCGCAACAGACTTAATTTAGGGTTTATTTGCCCCCAGCTGACTGTTGTTACTTTAGCAAATAAAAGATGCAGAATTAAATGGAAAGGAAAATACTATGTGACTGTTCAGGGCTTAAATCTGATAAAGAGGTGTCAAATGGCACAGAAGTTGATTACAGCCCTTCAATGTAGGCTACAAATGATGGTACAAAATCGTATCCTATGGGGAAACCTTCCAAGTGCCTGCCAAAATCCACAGAGAAAGCCCAGAGAAGGTCTGCACAGCGCTAGGTTGTTGTTTTACAATTGGAGGCAAGTTCTGTTACTAAGGGACAGTGACATGTCTTTGCAATTCAAGTGGCTGCAGGGTAGCCTTTGATTTGAGCTGGATGCAGCTCAACAGCTTTTCATGACAAAATCTTTGCTATTTCTACAAACTTCCCTGAAGCCGTCTGCTCCCAGAGTGTCCGACCTGCCCTAGCAGGGCTGTAACGGTGCGACCTCTTAAGACATGGGACTTCTCGCTGGGAGGATCAGGCTGCCATGGGGTAGTTGTTCAAACCATAATAATTAAACTTAAAAAAAGAAGCCTAGTTGACTTAATGATAGAAAAATAGGATTTTGCCCTATTGTTAGAGGAATTAGTCTATGCTTGACTTTCCCAATGAGCACGGTTATATATTCCTTAAAGATCATATTCTGCCAGCTATCGTACTTCCTGCTATATATAAATGTAACTGTAGGCAAGACATCATTTTTTCTAAACCTGATACCAGAATGTATACACTTACTGTCCAGAGCATCAATTGAAAAAAAAAACAAAACATTCTATTTATGACCACATAATCAAAACACTGAAAAATAAATATTAGCAAGTCTCATATTGCCATTTACATTCTTGCTTAGTAGCTGCTTACTGTGTGCTTAGTGATGAGAGATGCAGAATACTGAATTGGAAAATGCACAGATAAATAGAAAATAGGCTGTGATCCACAGCATACCAATGTGCTGTCTCAGGTAAGATATTCCAGTGATTTGTTAATTCATTTTGAAAGGAAAAGCATTAATTCCTGAAAGTGTTATCAAAATGCATAGCTACATTTACTGAGAGCCTAGGAAATGTACTGATCATTCAAGCAAATTAAACAGAAAGGTATTGTCCTACCAGAAATGAAATAAATTGTACGGGAAAATCTTGTTTTCATATAAGCTTATACCTATATCTCTAAAGCTTCATTAATATTCCTCAAAATACATTCTAATCCTTTGATAAGCCAGTATGACACAAATAGGGTAATAAACAGATACGGAGCATGAAGCTTCCTTCATGTAGTTGTCTTCCATACTTGGGCCCAGCTTTAATAACCCTGTGCAGAGGTACAGGAGCCTTACACTGCAGGATTAATGCCCTTTATCTGACAGGTGTGTTATGTATGGCTTTTTTCCATCTGATACCATTATTTTACATGCTGCAGTCAGGCAAGCTGCATTCTTCAACAAATCTCGTGTTTAGGCCAATTGTTGATGCAATTAACCCTGACACTGCATCTTCAACCACAGTGTATGTTTAATGAGGAGAACGGCTGAAGCTGCATTGGTACTTCTTGCAATGTTGCATAACAGTGAATTTTCAGCTTTCTTCTTGTTCTGTACTGCATTGGTGCCTATTTAGCCAGTCGATTACTGATAGGGAGTAATGTCTACATGTGTGAACTTCCATATCTTCAGTTACAGACAGACTCATTCCAGCTTCAGATACAGAAGACCAAACAAATAAAAAACTCACAAAAGAACAACATAACCAGTAACAATTGAAAACAGGCTGAACATTTCTGAATAGTTAGGATTTTGCTTGATCACTAGAATTCTCCGTGTTCCTACAGCAGAGCACAGGATGGCAGCGAATACAAAGTAGAGAGAGCCAGCTGGAGTCTCCTGTACTCTGCTGAAGTAGTTAGGACATTGTACAAAGACTATTTAAGAAGTGTAGCCAAAAAGAGTTAAAGAGCCTAGCATGAACTACCAAAGGCTTATGCTGATCTGATCTAGAATTTCTGGTCTAATATTTGTGTTTATGTTTATTTTCATAATGACAGCTTTATCACATGGTAGAGGGCAGGGTTACAGTCTCCGGTGTTTGAAATGATTTTTCTCCCTATGACTTGGCAAAAGTGAGATAAACATTCACCATCCTTATGAAGGTCTAAAGGGAAATGAATGCTTCCTCAGACTTTGAACAGACTGATGTTAGAAGGGGAACGATGCTCAGAAGTGCTTCATCTACTGGGGTTTCATCTCTCAACAGTTGACTTGTTTTATTTTCCCTCGAGTCATCAAGATTCCATTGTGTTGCTACAGAAAGCACACAAGATCAAGATGCCTTTTTACAAAGACAGTCAGAGATTTTAATAAATATTCAGTCCCTTCCTCTCCTTCCCAGAACCATCCAAGAATAGGAGAAAACAGTACTTTTTTTTGCCCTACTTTTTCTGAGTAGCCTTAGTTTTTTCAAGTGTTCAACCCCAGGTAGACAAGATCCACATGGCTCTCTTCTGCTTTACAAGCCATTCGGATCTGATGGGATGACTTGTGCATCAGAGCCCAGGCAGCTAATGACATCTGACTTCCTGGCTTTAAGTAGGGCCTTTTGAATAACAGAGTTAATACCTACACTTGAAGCACAGAAAGTCTGTTCAGTCAAGGATTTAACTTGAACTTTGCCTGTGGATTTCTAGAAAGGGATCTCGCCACCTTTACTGAAAACCTTTTTCAAGCTAGAGTGGGCAGTTTAGATAGTCACAATTTTTAAATAATCTTTTAATGGCTGGTTAATTGCTTATTTTCTTTCATCCAGATACCTCATGTGTGTCGAGTGTGAAGATACCATTCTCTTATATCCCAGAGGATGAACCATCCTTTCACAAGATTTTGTTTCACCCCTTGATACTACTTCATACCCTACTCTCTATTTTGAACCACTTATGAAGGTATTTCATTATTTTCCTAGCAGCAGAGTGGTCTTCTGTAGCAATCACTACAATTTGCAGAGCACTTGAGTGATGAGTTGTCTCTCTCAAACCTCAAGACTTTCTTAAAACCGGTTCTTGGAGCTGACCCTGCGTTCCAGCCAAAGATAGATGTCAGAATCCATAAAGTTCCAACAGTCATTCCTCTGTCCTTCCACTTGTTTCCACTGCTTCCCAAAGAGAAACAGTGGCATGCTTTGGAAATTAGACTTAATCACAGAAAGATGAATGTTTGTTCTCTATGTAGCATCAGAAAAGAAAAAAACTTTCAAATCTTATGTTCATTAAAGATATCGAGTGAGAAAAACTACAGTATAGCATAGGTCCATCCTTCAAAATAAAACTTAAAAAGAATCCCGATCTTCAGTATTGCAATTTCATGGGTAGAAACCTGGATGGAGTAGTCATCACTTGATGAGGAGAAGACTTTTTCTCAATGTCATTCTTTGCATTGATTATACAATAGCAAAACCTGTTTATATTTTAGCAAACTCAGTCTGGATTGACACAATTTCTCTTACTCAATACAACAATAACAGGTGCTTCAGTAGAATTTAAAATACGCTTTGTCTAACTCTTCACCTTACTAATTATCTGCTCCTGTTAGAGATAAAAGATCCTGATTCTTCAATGTACAGAGAGTCTACTGCTCTCATGGAAGATTTAAACGTTTGTATAAATGGCTGGTATTTTTCTGGAAGCTGGAGGATCTGTCAGCAGGACATAAAAACTAAGCCACGGAGAACCAGAGTTCAAAGAAACAAACATCCTAAATGCAAAACTCCACCTACCCTAATTTGGGATAAAAGATGGTATCACTCACCACTGTGGTTGGTGGTGAAGATCTGCATAAAATATTATGCTGAAATTTGCATTGTAAGCTGTAGGGTGGTGGGCTATTTTCCTTTACAGCTAAATCAAGTGAATTCTAACGAAGGTCCTCTGTATCCAGCAACCCAATAACGAACAGCATTTTGCCTACCCTGTTTCTCATCCTTTGTTTGCTTAGTTAAATTGTTTTGTATTGAGCATAAGGGACAGATATTTTTGTAAATTCAAAGTAAATGCAGTTAGGTTTCACAGATACAGGTTTAAGGAGATTATTTATGCAGTAGGATTTAATATCTGCCAACACGCTGTTCATTTGCTTGATACCACCAGGGATTAGTTCTTTCATTTGCAATTTATAAATCCTCATCTTCAGACATTCAAGTTTTCAAATATCTGAATGTTTGAAGCATCCCGCAGTTATTAGTATCATGAATTCTATCTCAAATGAACTATTAGGGTTTATTCAGCCAAAATGATACATGCTTTATATATGATTGGCCCACTTTTCTTATTTGTTTCTATTCAAATGGAAAAGATTATGCTAACCCAGTGGCTGTTGAGGAGCGACCTGGGGAGCTGCCCCTTCCCTTAATGCACATTTGAAGAAGAGTGCTGCTTTTTTGTGCCCTCTGCTGATAAATTCGGGGATAAGTCTTCCTGAGGGACATCAGCTGGAGCTCAGAAGCAGATATGGAATCACAGAATCATAGAATATCCTGAGTTGGAAGGGACCCATAAGGATCATCGAGTCCAGCTCCTGGCACCGTACACGTCTACCCAAAAGTTTAGACCATGTGACTCAGTGCACAGTCCAAACGTTTCTTAAATCCATACAGGCTTGGTGCAGTGACTACTTCACTGGGGAGCCTGTTCCAGTGCGCAACCACCCTCTCAGTGAAGAACCTCTTCCTGATGTCTAGTCTGAACTTCCCCTGGCTCAGCTTCACCCTGTTCCTGCGAGTCCTATCGCTGGTGTTTATGCAGAATAGGTCACCCACCTCTCCACTCCCCCTCGCGAGGAAGTTGTAGACCACGATGAGGTTCCCCCTCAGTCTCCTCTTCTCCAGGCTGAACAGGCCCAGTGACCTCAGCCACTCCTCATACGTTTTCCTCTCCAGGCCCTTCACCATCTTCGTCACTCCTCTGGACACTCTCCAACACTTTAATGTCCTTTTTAAATATCCAATGCTTCTTCCTTCCAAAAACCTTGCGACTGGTAATGAAGAAGCCAGACTTGTGCACTGTGTGCCTGATGAGACCCCAGGCCTTGGCAGGCATTGTAAATACAGGTGTGACTGGGTTTTTCGTCAAAGCCTCATGATACCTAAGTGACTGTAAATGGTTTGCAGTAGCTTATGAAGTCATACACTCTGTACAAAGAAGATACTTGTATTTCTGTAGCAGCTCTGTACAGTACATTGCAATATGCAAGTACTTTATTCTGTGTAGTAGCTGAGGTGTGATTCTGCCCCTTCCCTTCTGGGCAATATTCCTCAATCGTCTGGGTCTAGCAGTCAGTGCTGGTAGCTGCTTTCCCCTGTCCCCAGTCATTGCTGGCTTCTCATCTGCTCAGCTCTGCTGTATCCAACTGTACCACAGACAGAACCGGCCGGTCCGAGGAGAACTGGAGCTCTCTCAGACTTGCCATGCAATAAGCGATAACCTTCTCATAAAGCAGGATGCTTAAAACATTAAAATGCAAGAACTGAAGGTGAAATTAAAATGTGAGTCTTGCTTGAAATGTCTGAGTTAACTGCATCTTTATGCTGTTTTCAAAGTAGATTGCCTATTCTTTTATAATTAAAGCTTGAAATTATTTTATGTATGCTGCAGTGATTGATTTCAGAATAAGAAAGAGTGCTAAGAATTCCTATGAGAGAAAGCTTTATAATAATTAGTAATACCCTTTTAGAAATTTGAAAACAACCCCATTTCTTTCTCAGTGGTTTTCATCCTATTATTCTTGGCAAACATTCTCCTATGCTGTATTTCTAGTGCTGTGAAAGCCATTCTGGACTGTTGATAGGCTCAAAACTCTAACAGTTTGTAGTCAAATGGCCAGATGCCTTGATCATTCCGTGCTGGGATGCTGTAAGCTACCAAAATACAGACTAGCATTTTGTAAAGAGGCTGCAGTTCCCTGTGGTCTAACCAAGAGCTCACGTTGTATTCAGCTTTCTTTGTACTATGAAAAACTGATGAAGGACAGAATTTCTCCTTCCAAGATTGTTTTCAGTGCTACTAAATCAGAAATACGTATTCTGTTATACTGTAATTTTGCAATATAATGCAACTTCAGCATATTTTGCTACTGCCAAGTGCCACAAGGTTATTAATATTTTATGAAGCTTCCTCCTATATTAAAAAATAATACTTTCTCTGTCTTGTCTAACATTCAAAAGCCAGAATAATGCAGAGAAATGAGAAAGAAAACTGGAAGAGGAGGAAAGTTGAATATCATTTCTGCACCTGTGCAAAGGTTGTTTTCACGCACTAGAAAGCTGAGAGATGCTACAAGATAAAGCCTGCAGCATATATGGAATGGAGAAACAGGCAAGGCTGGAGGCAGAACCTCTGTATCCATCTGCTGTCCTCACTTGAGTAGTGAGATGCTTCAGTAGGTACTGCAGAGCAACTAGGAAAAAATAACTTCCCTTCTAGAACTGGCAAATATCCCTATTACACAACACACATACAGTGGCATGCTCAGAGAACATTATTCAACCTTCAAAGTCAAAATGTTTTTCACAAGCCTCCAGATAATACAACCTCTATACAAAAAAAAAGCTTATTTTTGTGCATTTAAAAGAGGAATTCATTCTTTCATATGATGTCTAAATTTAAGTTCTTATGTATCTCAGTGCTGCTTACTAAAATTGCTGATGTGGGTATCTCTGGTTTTAATATAGCTGCAGCTGATCCCGACTAGATTTGGTTTGTTTTGTTTCATAGTTCTACTAAAGCTTTGAATCAGATCCCTTCATGAGGCATCTTGTACTACATACAGAAGTACCCTAGGGCATTGTATAAATTAATATTCCATCCGTGATTGGAGCTAGTTGTTAATTTATCGTTTGGCAGCGAGAAACAAGAGACTAGATTACTGATTAATTATAATCAAGCATTATAGAATGCTCACGTGTATGCTGAAGTGGCAGTATTAATGTACTGGTGACAGCCTCTTGCAATCTGCAGAAGTCTATTTTAGTGATGGCAAATCTAGCAGTTTAAGAAATATCTAAGAAGTGGTAAACAGTGCCAGTAATTTTAGTTTAGCTAATTAAAATTTTATGACTGGCACAGAAGATTTAAATTTGTGGTATCTTCAAGTTTGGCTTGGGAAATAAAGGAATTCTCAAGAGTTGACTTTTGCTGTAACCTGTCATATCTTATTATGCTGCTTCCAACTCTCTCCAATTTAAAACAGAACAAACTTCTATTTGTTCTTCATAAAAAAAGGAGAGGAAGCATAGCCCAGTAACTCAACCAACAAGTACATCTGAAATACTACCATGATTTCTATCAGTGACTGTTCTAAGAAACTGCATCCCATGATCATCCTAAGAATAATTAGGACTTGCTACCTGGGAAGAAACTTCAATACAATACCAGAAGGAGATACACATGAATTTCAATAATCATCTGATAAATACTTATCAAATGAAATCCAGACAAACACAATAATATGTCCTCTTAAGCATATATGGCTAAAGTGAACAAACAAATGTCTTCTACTTATGTGGATGCATGGGAGAGAGATGCTCTTCTTGATCTGGGCTCAAAACAGCTGCTCTCCAGGTAGAACTCCAGTCATTTGAGTTTGTGAAATCATGCCTGCTCTGCATTACAAGTTTGGGGGCTTCGGATTTTATTTTAAAACAATAATCATTTAAGAAGAAAAGCGTTAGACTTTTCAGGCTTTCTAATGAATTCTCGTGTTCAGTCTTCCTAAGGAATTCTTGTGCAGTGTCACAGGACCAGATACAGCCTGTTGTGAAACGTGTCATCCTTCATTTATCTCTGCGGCAAAGACAGTTTGTGTTAAGGACACAACTGACTGGGGTTGGCTGCTAGCTTCAGGATGAGGCAGGGGCAGGGCCAGTAATGAGTTCTAAAAACCTCTATCTGTCAGACATTGTGGCTAGAAAATGGCAGAATAAACTGACAGCTTTTCACCCGATCCTGTAATCCAGTTTCACTGTCACCATCTTTAGGCAATACTATTCTTGTAGTCTTCCAGCTGTGGGAAAAACACTATCAAGGACAGCGATAATAAACAGTACAGCACAGGCGGCTTAGGAACACTGACATGAAACCCTGTCTGGGTGAGCGGTACTTGGAAGGTGGAGAGGCCCCGGGCCTGCTCCTTGTAGGAAGGGCTAAAACGCCCTTCCTACAAGGGTGCTGGTTTCAAGTGCAAAGAGTCCTCTCATTCTTTCAGAGAAGCCAGAGGAGGGTTGTGGAATCTCCCACATGGTTTTGCCTCTCCCTTTACCCTAAAGAAAATGCTCCTATTGCTGTGAATGGGAACAACTGGTTGTCCTTAGCCTTTGAAAGTGGACATGAGTGACCATAGTTCTCTTCCCACTCTTCTGACTCGTTCATTTACTGCATTTTCATTTAGAAGACACTGCTAATTATGCATTTCCTCAGTGCACACTTTGATTTCACAGTAAGAGAGGTGTTAGGTGCCTGCAACGTGTGCTGCTGTGACTGTTGAATATATCCTTTTCATGTGGTTTGCACATCGATGCTCTATGCTGCTGCTTATTGCCTTGTATTTATCATTTAGTCTGTCCTATAATTTTCTCGTTAGTCACCCTTGTTTCCTAATTCCATAAAGCGTTCATTTCTTAGTTGATCTGTGTGAAGTACGTTTTAGAGATATACAGCTATCTGTTTTGCTCATTCCTGATATGCTTCATTTCTTACCCATATGCTCCCTTTTTGACTCTCTAGTCAGTTGCTGCAAAACTGTTTTCCCAGCTACCCAGACCTCAGCACTCCTCGCAATTGCAAAAAATAGCAGTCATACTAAAAAGTGCCTTTACTGAGATGTTCAGCTAATTCCTCTGCATCACATCAGGATTTCAGTGAGAAACAAATTTCAGGAAAGGGCTTAAATTCACTTGAGCTTAAAGGTGAAAATGTACAGGAAAAAATCTGTTAGATCTGTCTTGTCCTGAATAAACAAGATATGCTGCAGTTTTGCAATAGTAGAGTTGTACTAGATCATGCTGGCCAAGAACTGGAAAGAGCATTCTCATTTGTTGTGCAGTATAATCAAAGTGCAATGCAGATTTGCAGACCTGCACAACAGCGATAAGACATCAACACTTATTTTTATGCTGCATCAAGTATAAACAGGAGCAGTTTGGGGTATGATGTAGTGGATTTTTGCCAGTGTTTCATTTATTGTCTGTAGCCAGTGACATGTAGGCATTTTCTATGCGGAGCAGCAGCTGTTTTATTTATTTTTTTAATAGTTGCCATAATTGTAGTTTTGAATGCAAAGATAATCTTTCTAGATTAGAAAACACTGGGTTTAAGACTTCAGGCTGTAGGTAGGTAGCTAATCCTCAACCCCTCGAGCAATTTTAGAGCCTTCAGCTTTACTGGTTGTATTTTAAAGGTGACACTATTCATGGGGATTTGCAGGATTGGGCTTTTTCATTGCTGAAGGACTAACATTTATTTTTAATAAGATGCTTTAGTCCTTCCGTGCAGACCTGTGAAATGGTTGCTGCTTCACAGATTACAGTGATGTTTTGGGGCTGCAGTTAGAGCAGAAAAGAGAAATAAAAATAAGTAAGAATAGATAGCTCATGTCATTATGGTTTGGCGTCAAACTGATCAAAACTGAATTATCTTTGCCTAGCTGCATAAAATCTGCAATGACTACAGTGATTTGGAGTAGAGGCAAATAGGAACATTTTAAAGTGGATTTTGAGACATTTCATAATAATTGTAAAAGGCTACAAAGCAACTGATGATATATTTATAGCTACTTAGAACTGATAGAAGAGAATTACATGTATTTGATTTTTTATAGCTTAATATTTTCCATCACATAAGGTATATAGGCATGTGTTTACTTACTGACGCTCTCATGATGTATAGGAGTTCTTTTTTCTTAATTCAGTTCATTTCTAAGGTCCTTCTCTGTTATTTCACATCTGTCCTTTTCAACTAAAATTCAAATTCATGCTTCTAGCTCTATTTATGAAATAATTGATTTCTGGAAAGTAATAAGCAGGCTAATTATTTTAAAGTTTCATTTAAGTTCAATTATGTATTGACTTTAGGTATTCTTTAATATATAATTGTGTCTGTGTATGTTTTTCAGGAAACCTAGTTGTTATGAAACCAATGGTAATGGGTAGATTGTACAAATTGCCCTAGGAAAAATAGAACTTAAGGTCTCTGGTACAGACCCGACTCTTTGTACTAGACCACAGGGAAGTGGAGTCCATGATAGCGTAAGAAAGATACTATGGCATTTAGAAAAGTGGCAATAAAGCAGGCTGTAAACTATAGTAAGTGTCGCTAGCTAAAGGTGATTCTTAAGGAATTTGAAATATACTTAAAGTTCCAATTATGTTGGTCTGAAATTAAAGTGATTTTGTGATTATAAGATTAGACATGTACAAGTGAGACTAGATTACTGCAAAATATGTACTCTTAAGTGTTTTTATGCTGGAGGTATTTTTATGAATCTTCTTTAAGAGAATAAAGCTGTCACTATAAAAGCAGGACATTTTTGTCAGTTTCCAGGCATTTCCTAAATGACGAGTGTATTGGGAAATAGCAGTTTAATGAGGAAGTGCACTTTTCTACTAGATGCGTTCTCCTGTAGTGTAACTTAAAAATCCAAGCGTAGAAATCAGAGAACTTAATAGATTGATCAGGATTTGTTTACAGTTAAAATTTACGTTACTTTAGTGTTTACAGTGGATATAAGCCAAATTGTACAGTGCTTTTCCTAACAATCAGAATGTAGATTATCATTACCAGCATGTATTCTGGGTAGATGCAGTCAGTGTCAGAGCATTCTAAGTTAACTTTTGTTTCCTTTGTTCATACGTGCCCCTTGCTTGGCGACATGTTCTATGACAGAGTTCCTGCTGAAATGTATCTTAAAAAATTTCAGTGAAATTAAGAAAGACCTACAATTGGGAACTTCACGAATGAGCCATATACTCGGTATAAGTTCAAATGAAGTCTAGTAATTTCACTAATAACTTGGAGAAAGTTAAGTCTAATCACCCAGGGCCAGTGGTGGAATAAGGATAAACTGTTCCTAGGGATTGTCATATATCTGCAGTTTTTATTTTTTATTTTTGTAGGGGGTGTTACTTGACTTTTCAGAATTTGTTTTCTTTGCTGAAGTCCTAAATCCTTAGATACTGTACAGTCTATTGATTTTGTTCTCCATGCTGCAGCTAACGAAATGGATGAAAGCATATGGTGATGAAAATACTAGGGGTTCTTCATCTTCACGACACTGTATAGATACTGGATAATTAATCACCCCAGCATTGTTGCAGAATGGGTAACTATCATCCTCATTTTCACCTATTATCTGAAATGTTTTGTTCCTTGTTTTGGAGAAAAAAATATTTTGCAGAACCAAAATTTTGATGTTCTGTTTTATTTGGCACCTGGGACCTCAGAGTGCAGTACTTAAATGGAACCATCATATATTAGCATATAAATTAAGCCAGCCTGGTATTCTGAATTTCTGCAGACACATTTTTCAGGAATGAAAAAAACAAGTTCTTCCTGTTGGCACAAGCGAGAAGAAGTCTGTTCATGTCCCAGGTATAAGTAACAGAACGAAGTCTGTCTGGTTTTACATACAGGAACTGAACACAGTTTTAAGGTGGTAACTAGAGGTCTTGATCTCTTTCTTTAATAATAAATAAATAAATGAATAAATAACTTAAGAATTTAAGAATTTAGAATTTAATTTATTTGGTATAAAATGCATCTTGTATGTCAGGTAAAAGTTAATAAATTGTCACTGTCTCACTTCTCCTTTTACATAAACTGAATGAAAAAATAATTGGATTTTAGTTTATACGCGCACAGACAGGTAATATACTAACATGGAGGTGTAGTGGTTCATAAAGAATTGCTAAGGGAGGCTTTAGCCAGTGCCAAAGATATGCAAAGCATTGTAACGGAGAGTAATTTATGTGCAACCTATAATCTGTTTTGGAATTTGATAGAAACATATTTAAAATTCTGTAAATGGACAGACAAAGGCTGTCTTCCCATTACATCTTGTGCATTTTTTTCCCCCCAAAATATGAGTAGAATGTGTTTATTATGTTAAAAAGAATACATGTTTGTGTTTATCACGGACATTATTAAGTACTTGATGCTTACTTAAGGTTCTTAGCACCTTATATGATCAGTGTAATTTCTACAGCACCAGGAATAATACCTTCAGGAGAAATTTTAATTCTCTTGATAGTAAAGTCTGCATACTGCCCCAAAACAGGCAAAATCCTCGTGAAAACATTTAAATATTTTACAATGAATTAAAATAGAAAAACAGATATGTTTGTTTATTTGGGTTGGGCCTGGAAATAATGTTGGAATTGCCTCAGGACTTGTATAATTCAGAAGATGTTAGAAGTATATGTTTTTGTCCTGATCTATGTTTCACTCAGATGGAGTAGCTGATCAGAAGTAAAATGTCTGTCTGTTCTTTCTGTTGCATAACCCAGAGACAATTTGTCTCCCTGTATCCTTCTGCTCCACAAATTACTTGTAATAGTAGTCTCAATTTATTACTCATATTCAACTTGAGTTATTTATCTGTTGTATGAGTTCTAGGTTATTCAGAACAGCTGTAGAAAGCTCTGAAGAAAGATTTTTTTTTTGAAAAAAATCTTACAGACTCATTCTTACTGTTTATTCACTAGGCATAGTTGTTTTGAACCTTTTTGGAGAATTACGTCCTTTGTGCAATATCTTGGCATAGTAGCCTCTGTTTGCCCTCTAAAGCAGAAGCATTAGTCCTCTGTTTTGGTGATTCCTTTCTAACTTTGTACCTCAACATGATGATGAGCAGATCTGCTCTGCCATGACAGTAGAAGTCCAGCACTGATCTTTCCTATTCCAAAAAGTTAAAGTTATTCCCTCCTTGGCCTTCTACAAAAATATAATTGCTAGAGCTTTGTTTAACTGAAATCCATGGGATTCATCAGGTCAGATTTGCTAGGAAACCCAGCAGCATTTCTCTAAATGCTAAGTTGGAATGCTATTTATTCATTCAGAGTGCATACGTGGTTCTGTGGGTTAGATGTAGAAAATTGCTGCAGTATGGTGCAGTGGTACATCAGCTCGCTGCCACCTTTTGGCACTGATCCCAAAGGTTGAATCGTATCACAGCCAAGTTTTACAGTACTTGTAAGCCCTACTGTGTAAAGGACTGGAGAAAATTAACTGATCTCTAATTGTAGATCTCAAGGACATTATAATAAGGCAATGTGGTAATATACTAATGCACAATGCAGTATAAATGGCGGATTGTATAATTGTATTTTACAAGAAACGCACCCAGTAAGCGGAGAGAATGCGTTTAGAATGCTATAGAACCAAGTTATTACAGCAAGATCAATTAAATGGGATTGACCTCAGAGGCCTATTTAAATGGCTTTGGTAGGAAGCATTAATATCTTGGGTACAATTTCTAGGAAATGTACCATCCTAGTTGTAACTGTGTTTCACAGACTTTTAATATGTGAATAGAAATTTAGTGACTTTGTTATGTAAGACTGCATAGCTTTCAATTAGAGTATTAACTTCAAAGGCATTTTAGTTTTGGAAACCACTAGAAATTGAGTCTAAAAACAAACCCCTTCCTGTAAAATTTCACAAGACTTACTGATTCTATTTAAAACCTCATACCTGCATGACATCAGCAACTGTTTTAGAAGACGTAAGGGAGACCAATGGTGCAAAAGTTACAGATGGAAAAGCCAGGCATACTGAAATACAGAGGAGAACTTTCCTTCTGATGATTACTTTCTGTTGCAATAATTTTAGGTAGCTTCATTATAGAAAGTTAAGAATTAATTTATCAAGTTATCTTTAACTGTAATGTGTGATAAAAGACAGAAGTAGCATTTTTTTTATTTTTTTTTTAACATACGTGTGGATGTCCTATGAAACATCTCTGTAGTCTAGCTTCACTCATTTTTTGAGAACTATCTATTTGCAAAACTAGTGAGAGGATAAAACCCCACAGAGCTGAACAGTTCCAGAGCTGCAAAACTGCCGGAGAAGTTTTCTTGTCCTTGGTAAGAATTTCCATCTCCATCTAAAAGTGCCCAAGTGTTCCTGCACCTCTGTCCCTCCAGTACCTCTGCAGCGCGGGAGGCATGGAAGTAGCTTGCCAAACTGGGTTTCTGAGAACTCACTTATGTCACCCTGGAGTGAGCCTTATGCAACGATGTCATTAAACAATTAATCTGGTATTACGTACTTGAATATTCAAAAAGCATTTGGAATATTAAATATATCACTTACTGTAGGTGAAGTTTCTTCATAATCTTATCCAGCTTCTGCAGAAACATCAGATATGTTATCCTGGACTGCACTGCTTCAGGTATTCTTTTACAGAGATAATATCCGAGAGTCCAGTCTATATCCTGTAAAAAAAAAAAAAAAAAAAAAAAAAAGGGGGAAAAAAAAAAACATAAAATATAATTCTTAATACAAAATACTCAACTGCTATCCAAAAAAAAAGGGAAGTATGCATCGAAAACTTAGGTTAAAAGTAGCATTTCAAATAAATATACCTAATTTAATCTGTCAAACCACTTAACATCTTTTTATATTTTATTTCATGATTATATTCTCGTTAGCACGGTGAGGATATTTAGCAGTATATAACGTATACTTCCTATGCCTCATACATATATAAATATTATTTTACCTAATCTTAATGCATTTAATTATGTATATACTGGAATGAGCACATTGATTAACTGAGAAAGATATGAGATCATGCATAGCTTTACCGTTAAGATTTTGAATTGAATTAATTGGTAAGATAGAAGTTCAGCTGTCATTAACCTAGTGGGTAAAAACTTTTTATAGGTCATTTTGATTTTTATTCAAACTCTAACACATCAAGGTGACCTCTTCTCTCATCTGAGAATGGATGCTGTACTGAGAAATGCAGTGTATTAAGTAGAGATCACAGTAACTTAAAATAACTGCGTGCCTGTTCATTTCACAAAGTGATTTTTTAAAAATTTCTTTTAATACTTGTGTGGATAGGAAAATAATAACACAAACTTTGTGGAAGAAATTAGGTGATACCTCAACAGCACATTGTGCGTGTTCAAGATGTATATAAAAACTTTAGTATGTAGAAATATCCCCCCCAGCCCTCTGTTCCTCTCTCATCTTTGCGACCAAACCACACTCCTCATATGGCACTGCTGTAGAGCTGCTTTCTGTTTTAAGACTTCTCATTCTGGTAGTCAAAGATCAGAACCATTGCTCTGTTCTCAACTACCTTTGACATTTCCAGCGTGTTTTTCTTCTTGAAATTTTTCCCTCTACTGTCACTCTTTCATGGCTCTATCCATTTCTGTTCCCTAAATGTTTAATTTTTTTTCCAAGATGTTCTTATAAGGAATATTTATTTTCCTGTAGAAGTCTGTATAGCTCTGTCCATTGTTCTTTATTATTTTCCTCCATGCCTTTAGCATCAGTAAATCTCAAACACAACTTCAGTTGCCCACTCTAGACTGAGGATTAATACTTCTATTCCAGGCTTAGTGTCTTCTGTTCTAAGTTTTAGTTGTTCTCTTAATATTCCTAAAACACAAATATCCTTTTAACACATCTCTAAAACAGTCTTTGTATTTTTCCTCATGCTTTTTTTACTTACCATTCAAGCCTGCAGACAGCATCTCTCTTTTTGTGTGTCTTAATTGTAGCATATTCTTTCAGTATCACATCCACGTATGTAAACTTCTTCTACAAATTCTAATTCTAATTAAGTCATGTCTGATTTCTGTAACATTTCCTCTGACCTTGGTGAATGCAATTTTTTTCTTGTGTACAATCAGTACTACCACTACAAAGATCATTTTCTTACACTTCCTGATGTGACTACATTGCCTTCTCTCTTGTCAGCACTGCTTCCTTTTCCATTATAATACTACTACTGATTAAAAATATCTGGCTGTTCAAGTGAAAATTTTTGAAGTCCTTATTTCCAATTCATCAGCCAACTGAAGAGATGGGACTTTATTAACACATTTTTTAATAAGCATTTTGTGCCTGTTCCAATGCTGGCTTTTGCATCTAGGAGTTGGTGCTATAGAACACTTGGAAAGACTTATCTATATCCTGCAAAATAATTACTAATTTTATTTTGCTGTACTATCCAAACAAAACACCAAAAAAACAAAAAGCAAGCAACTGAAGTGCTAGTGCTTACTGAGATTGACCTGGTATTGCTGTCTTTGTATCCTCTTTTGTGGGATTTACTTTGTAGCTGAATCATGCATTTCTTAGA
The DNA here is from genome assembly GCF_011077185.1 of Oxyura jamaicensis. Lineage (NCBI taxonomy): Eukaryota > Metazoa > Chordata > Aves > Anseriformes > Anatidae > Oxyura > Oxyura jamaicensis. The sequence continues at coordinate 5,482,923 of NC_048902.1, read as the reverse complement.
ATATGGAAAATCTTACTGTTCTGTGTTTGACCAACCACTGCAAATATTATGTCTAAGTACTTTGGAGTATGAATAGTAAAACATAATAGACTCAATTAATTTCCTCTGACTCAGTGAACTGCCAGCAAAAGGAAGAAGAATATGTAATTCTCCTACCCTTCACAGGAGGAAGGAGGGAATATGAGATAGCTCTTTACCAAATCTACTTCAGCTCATTCTTCTCAAGTACTGTACTAATAATTTCCTTTGTCCAGTAGGATAAAATGTAGTTTAAAATTAAGTTTTATCTTCTCCAATAAGAATTAGTTTAAAATGTTTATGGAGTATAGGGCATGATCCCAGTTTCTCTAGAAGAAGGCACAAATGAATTCTTTTTAGATAATACAATGGATAAGATATAAAATATATACAACGTAAAGTTGGATTCTGTTGTGAATTTTCAGCATCTGTATGCATGTTATGTCCATTGCTGTAACCTATTGATGATCCTTAAGGGTCCCTTCCAACTCAGGATATTCTATGATTCTATGATTCTATTTAAAATGACTTTGAAGGTCTGACTATATCGTCTCTGGAGTGATGAAGGAGAACTTCAGTCCTCAGAAGTTAGTCAAGTCTTTTATTAGAAATGTGGAAAAGAAACAGTTGAGAACAGAGAGTGCCTGTGTTTCCTGGTATGAGACACCTTACTTATTCTAGGTTTAAGTTTGTTCTGGAAAAGAGGTGAGGTGATCTGAAATTTAAAACTCCCAAATGATGCCGGTAAAATTCTTCCTTCTCATTCATTTCCCCATTAAGAGTTCAAATTTCCCCCACATATTACTCCAAAAGTATTCATGACATCTACCTTGCTTACAGGCCTAGGTGATTTCCTGCCCTTGTTCTGAAAGGTACATTTCTGCTTCCACATCATTTCAGTCTATGGAGCGTTCAGTGGTGATACGGCTATGTCAGAAGTGAGCAATTTACCATCCGAGAACTTTATAGTGCTTGTTCTTGAACAGATGGTACCCCTACTCATTTTGTAAGCATAAATTACTACTAAGCTTAGAATAATTTATTCACTCCTTAGAAGTGTAGCCAGTAGCTTACTAGCTAGCTGCATGAGTTTTCACATCCATCAGCTCAATCAGTGATCCAAAAGCAAAACCCTGCTCTTGGCACATCACATTCCTTTTGTGACACTCCAGGGAGGACTTCAGGCCCGTGAACCAATAGATGAATTGGGATTTCTTTCACCTCTGAAATAATGCTATGGAGGATCATCTTATTAGAAAACCTCCAGGTGTGATTCAATACACATTACCAACATAGCTTAAAACAAAGCTATGCTCATGGAAAAAAGCAATGCAATAGAAATTACTTAAGGACACTTCCTATACGTATTTTAAAGAATGTGCTGCTGGTTTGTAGTTTTTTGAAATGTTAGAGTTCCTGTGAAGCTGCGGAGACATTTGAAGGAAATTACTGTATGCTTTGATTTTTCCTGTTCTTGAGTAGATTTTGGGCTCAGCTGTTTGGATGAGTTTCAGCCAAGGTCTGAAAACACAGCTGAAGAATGAGAAAACACTGTGGAAGAATGACCATAAAATAGTACTAAAACTTTTAAAATCTTGCAGGTACAGGATTTGATAAGCATATAGAAATAGTGGTACCCTAAGGCAAATGCATAGACAACAGAATCAAAGGCTATTAATTCAACAAACCCTGTTCAAAAAACAACAAAAACAAACAAACTGCATGTTGATTTCCTCACACACCCTCTCTCCCTTGTGTACACTGGCTTATCCTAACATACACATTTTCTTCTCTATGATTTTTCTGTCATTGCTTTGATTCCTTCGGTCTGTTTGTTAAAGCATGCTGGTCAAGTAAAGGAGAATTGCGTCCAGCCGAGCCACTCCCTGCACTGTATGTAGGGTTCTCACTCATAGCATGGAGGCTGAGGGTAAGTCTGGGCTGGTTGTGTCTTACTAGTGAGAAACTCCTGCAGCAGATGTGGTCTGCGTTTCCTGTGAAATGGACTCATGTTCTTTTACTGTTGTGGTTTAAAGAACAAGTAGGTTTTTGTTTGTTTGTTTTTGTTTTAATTATTATTATTATTTTTTTAAATGACCGTCTATGAAGCCTTACTTTAATTAAAATGGACAGATGCCAGGTTTTTGGAGATGAGTTTATCACACGAGGGCCAAAAGCAGATTGAGTCACATACTAGGAACTGTAAAACCGTTACTGGTATAGCTGTTAATACAGAAAGATGTTTTCTTTATTTATTTTAACTCACAGATACTTCCGATTTTGGGTGGGTTTCTCACCTTGGAGTAGGCAAGAGGTTCTAAGCAGATAGCATGTAAACAAAAATTTTTACAAATGAAGAATCACTTAATTTGATGGAATTCTTTCAATTCAGGAGAAAGATTCTGACATTCCTTTTTGACCATCAGGCATTTTAACTGTTCATGTCAAACTTTATTTCCATTCCTTCCGACGCAAGAAAGATAACATCAGACTATGTTAATTATTAATAAGTGTATAAAGGTGTTTCTGTAGGTATTTTCCCTAGGTAGTAGGTGGGGCATATAAAAATATAGCTGTGGGTATATAAAAAATTGATGTTAGAAAATACAATACAGCAGGGTCAGACAGGGAGCTAAAGACCAACACTTCCAACAACTTCTGAAAGGAGATCCTCTATGACTCAGTTTTTCCACATGCAAATTGGGAACAATTTCCTCCTTAACATATTCTGATGATGAACCAACTAACGTAACTCAACAGGATGATCAGTATGAGTTGTTTTTCTCACAGAGGAGACATTTCTCAGAGAGAATCCAGAATAAATGGTATGATCAGAACTGGCTTAGAATGGAAAAAGCAGCCATTGGGATGCCTTTAGTTTTCACGTCTGCAGATTGGCCTGAAGCTTCCTAAAGCATCCCAACAAGTAGAAGCTCTTTACAAGTACGTATTGCAGAATGTGGCAGTTCAAAAAACAGAGTTTCCCTTATTATATCTAGAAATAGGAATCTCTGTAGCAATTTATCATTTCAGGTCTATGAGCCTGGAAGATGACTAATTTGTTCCCAATCCATCTGCCTAATAAAGTTTTCTCTCATAGGAAACTTTAAGTAACGTTTCCTCTCGATGCAGACAAGAAGCAGCAGTCTCTAAGGTTGCTTTACATAGCCAGAGCAACGGCCACTCTTGTGATCCAAACGCTCTGAGTCAAAGAAGACCTTCATGTTTTGTTTTGTGGAAAGAAAACAATTTCTTAAAGTAGGGGAGATCAGATGCTAACCTGCTGGGAATGAAAATGTGCAACAGTAAGCAGTAGACAGGGAATTCTATACAACTGCACTGAGTAGTTCTAACAATAACGTAAGTAATAGATGCTGGAAAAGCTAACAATACAAAATAGTAATATTGCTATCCTTGAACTGTCGGGATAAAAATGCATTACCAGAATCCTATTTTTTTCTAGGTCAATCCAATTTGTGTTTACTGTGCTTTTGTAAAATTTCTGCTTATATAGTCTGTAGCTTCCTGCCCACTAATTTCCCATCATAAGATCTAAGAAACTCTGGCCCATAAGTGAATTGACACATGGGCTACACACATTGGACAGACACTACAGGTCTGCGCAGAATGCCCTCCCTGTGTGTGTACAGGGCTGTGGTCTGATGGCAAAGCGTGAACCTGATGCTACTGTTGGACCCCTAATGTCTGATTCAGAGATAAGAGCACAGAGCATTCTAGCCGGTCTCAAAGAGCCAGTATAATTTCTGTACTGTGGCATTTTTATAGTTTTCTATCACTTTAACTATGCCTGCAGAACTTGTGCAGCAGTGCTGTGTACCAGAACAGCCATTGCTTCTATATGTTTGGAGTTACCACTTTAACAGCTTGCGCCCGCCAGCCCCAAATACGGCGCTGACATCCCAGAGTGAGATTAGTCAAAAATCTGGCATGGATGTTTATTTTTAGTCTTGGAAATGTACGGTGTCATGGCTTTACTCCACTGAACAGCTAGTGGGCACATTTTCTAAAGATACTACAGTATATAAATGGTAATTTAGGACAACTTAGAGTTATCTTACCTCTGGGCTTTGCAAGTGTAAGCCTAAGGATGAGAACAGAAGAATACTTTGGCATAGTCTTAGATCACCTGACACACTGTAAAATTCATCTCCTAGGCCTCCTGTCATTAGTTTCAACAGCATGTTCCTTAATGGTGACATTCTTGTCTATGCTGCATGGGTGGGTTTTCTCATCAGTATCTGTCACTGTCCTTTGTCTAGCTGCTGATCCTTTCACAGCATTCTCCTGCTTTGCCAGTCTCTGCTCCCTTTCTCATTTTCCTTTTATTCTCATTTGTCAAGTGTCACATCCTGAGTACATCCCCTGCTACCTATCTGCACATAACTGCAAGCCCTCTTAAAGAAGTCTTTTAAGTTTAGAAGCTGTCTTACAAGCCTTCAAATGTTGCCATTCATTCTTCATTAATGTCTTTAAAATAGACAAGTTGCAAAAGAAAAGAAGGATGATTACATTTCTAAAACACATTAATGTTCCACTTCTCAGGTATTGTAGGATTCTTAGAGGCCTGAAGTTCATGCATTCCTAGAGTCATGCAGTTCAGGAAGTGTCAGATTTTCTGAAACAGGTTTCCCTTCACCAAGCAAATCAATAGTAAAATAAGGTGTAGTATACTTTATCATTTCTTGAGACATAGAAGAAAAAAATTTACTTGCTTCAAAATACCTTATTTTTCGTTTATCATTTGTACCTACTTCAAATTTTCATTTTTTTTAATGAAGATAATGTTTCACCTTCACGTATTCATTAACACACACATACTTTTATTGAAATTACCAGATGTGGAAAACCATATTGAACATCACTATAGCTATTTTGAAGGATTCTGATCCTGTTTGGTTAGATTTCGGAGTTCATTCACTTGTGCCTCTCCTAAAGCATCTCTTGTTGCTTTCATCTAAAACATAATTACTATATAACAGAAGTAGTTAGGGACAGTCTTTTGTTAATAGGTTGATGGGGAAGAGGAGGTATACTTGGCTTAATAGATGCTGCTTTATGAAACATGCTGAGATGAAAATATACGTGTACTAATTGGCTTGCTTTGTGAGGTCATGTTTTTCCCTAGTTAAGGGAAGTAATGGTTTCCCAGCTGCAGTGGCTTCCCAGGGATACCAAACTGATGTGAATTATATCATCTTCGCAGTGAAGTGTTTTAATAGTGACCAAAACTGTTGGCATAGTGTAATAATGCAGCCTAAAACCAAAGCAAAAGCAACAGGAGCGTGGTGGTCTCTAGCTATGAAATTCTTCCTGTATTCAGTTTAAGATTACAGTTACAAAATTACAAGATTTATTTGTGCAGAACCTCCCACAGAAGGAGCAGTTGGGATAAGCACCTTCATCTGTGCATGATCCTAGACGGGTACTCAGGACCCAAAGGCATTTTTAACTCTAGGGTAAGATATAGCAGAAACACCATTCTGGCTTCCCACGGATCAACTTCCTCTTTAAAGAGAGTTCAATTTGTGGTACTTCTGCCTTGACTACTCTGCTACAAGTCACATAAAAAATAACGGGCCTATCAAAGAGATAGTAAATTTTATCAAGATCCAGCTTCCTCCACGATTCCATGTGATTTGTGTAAAGTTGCTTGCCCTTTTTGTGACAGCTGAAGCTCTGCCTCTGTATATATAAAGGATGTTAATGGCTATGAGCTAAGAATTGCTCAAGAGTGTAAAGGAAGTCAGGGATAGACACAAGGGACAGAGACAAACTGAGCCTCTTTGGCATCTAAGATGGAACTCTTAATCACTAAACTATTTTAACTTCGAAATAACTTCAGAAGATGCACCACTCTTAGTCTGTGGCTGTGCAGAGCAAACAGACTACATCCCCTCTTCTTGAGCTCTTACAGATACCGTGCCCTCATTTTCCTATCTGGGTCTCCCAGAATTGGCAGGAGGTTAAATTTGAGTTTGCTACCTCCTAACAAAAGTTGTGCCTATTTACCCATTGTCCCCTTACTGAAGAAGGGACTTGGCATGGAAATTGTAATTATCCTTAACTAAGAGACTTAAAAATAAAATAAAATAGAAAGATTTTACTTTTTCTTAATTATTTTCTAGATAACAGAGAAACCTCTTAAGAGTTTATTCTTCTGTGATGGCACTACTTTTGTATGGCACAAACTATATGTATAGTGCAGAAAAGTGTGGTAGCTCGTAGCAACCAAACAGCTGCTTTTGAGGACTTTATTCCAACCTCAGTTATTAATTCCTACACTTCTGTTGGCGCAGTGTCTGTGGAAATGTAACACTTCATTTTTTTTTCATTTCTGTTCTTTTTATTCAAGAGTGTTTATTTTGTTCTTTTTGAACATATATCTGGCTATACTATGTCATTTTTGAATTTGTAATAATTTAATGTAGGAAGCTATAGTCCATATTGAAGTATATCTTCTATTTAATGTAGGATGTTAATGTGATGTGTATAGAATTATTTTCCCTAGTTGATTCTCCTGGGAAGGATTATTTTAGGATGTAGTTGCCACTGATGGCTATTAATTCAGGCAGTGAGCTAATCTGCATTTCACACAGCAGAACCCTTTATCAGACACAGCACAGGCATGCAAAGAGATAAGAGTAGCAGGAGGCCTGCAGGCAATGGAAAAAGGGTACAGATGGCAAAGACTGAAGGAAGATTTTCAGAGACATAAGTGACAGTTGACACCTGACTTCATTCATGAATTTGAAGTGTACCAAATCTCTAAATATCAAAAATGATTCCTGTTTATACTACACATATAAAGGAAAACTGCAGATATTTAGATATTTTTCAACAACATAAGGGGGTTGGGGTCAAGCCAAAGAACAGTGTTAATGAATGCCCTCCAGTGAAGCCATGCTGATTTGTGACTTTCACATTCTTGCTCTATTTTAAAAAGTGCATCCTGATCTGTGACTCCCCATATTTCTTCACTAAAATGTTCTCCCAGAAAGGAAGAATACGTCAAAATAGTGGCAGCATCTTTCCACTCACTACCTCTTCTTCCCCCATGTAGTACAGGTACAATAGAAAGGGAGGCAAGTGCAGCTTCACCATCTGCAGATCCCACTGCTCAGAGGAGTGCTGAGCTCGGCGATTAAGCTGCCTTCCCAGTTGCCTTGAGCCAGGCTACAGACTGGCTCAAGTTTCAAAGCCAGTTTCAGTCCCTACTGATTTCTTTGCAGAATAATTTATCGCTTATCCTAAAAATGCTCTGAGTATGCTGTCTCTGGATATAGAGTAAGCCACTTGGCACCACATATTCTAAAATTATTTTATTTTGTCACAATGTAAAATACTACAATACTCTAAATACATAAAACATATTTAATGTTTTTAACAAATAAATGTGTATTTGATGTCTTACAAATACTTGCCAAGACATTTGATTGAAGTCAGACTAAATTTTTCTGCAATACAGCATGTTTTAACAAAAGCACATAATGAAACAGGATTATTTAGATTTATATTTTAGATGCTTTTCTTTAATGCTCTGGAATTAAGAGTTTTAATACAGTTTTTATGGGCAGCTGAGGATATTTGAAGTCGCTGTTAGTGGGCAGCGTGAATTGAGTTTATCATGTCATCAGCAATAGGATGCAGTTACAGCTATTAGCTTAATCTAAGGAGTACTTCTGATAGGAGAAGTCCATCGTGAAGGGGAGAAGAGCCAAGGCCTAGGCTCCAGGAAGCTTTGAATGGGTCCCCAGCTCCCTGTCTCGGTAAATGGTCTGTCACAAACACCTGAGCATCACATCTTCCTACACCATCAGTATTTTTCCACTGGAACTTCAGTGATGGAGGTGGAACACTTCTGGCCATCAGTGCCCGTAACCAGAGTTTGAATTACAATCCAACTGATGCACACCACCCAAGTAGTTCTGTGCTATTTCATCTTCTCTGCTCGGGCTCTATCACCATGGTTGCCTGTCAGTTTCAAATCGCAGCAATTCATGTCTATATAAACCAAGCCATGAAGTTCCCTCACAGTCACACATCAGCTACGTACTCTGCTGGCAGTTGTTATCCTGCAGAGAGATGCAGGGAATGCCATGCCTCTCTTCAAAAGAGCAAGACTTCTATGAATGTGTCCTGAGGAGAAGCTCGATGTGAAGCAATGGGGCACTCCTAGCTATTGAGCCAGCTGATTAACTGCTTGTGGGAGCACAGTAGAAATAAAATGCCTGTCTTGTCTTTTGGTCTGTGACAAAAAGCTACAAACAACAATAACAATAGTTCTTCCTACAAACAGTTAACGCCTGCATGAATCATAATGTCTACACGCTGTACTTCAGGGATGCAATTCAGCAGTACATGTAACAGACCTTTGGTTTTGCTGATCATTTAAGAAGGAAACAAATAAACACATGTTGTTTCTGAGGCTTTGACACTGAAAGTGCAAGAGTAAGGGAAATACAACTAGGCTTTCCTTTGGTGAAGAAAAAGATTGCTGGGGATGGAGGAGACAAATCAGACTTTGCCCTTTTGAAAGTGTTGTCAGTCTTGGACAGAATTCCCCGTTGCTAACCTTCACGTTCCTTTTTTTCCTGCTGCAGTTGCAATGTGAAATACCTTCCAGCACACGCACAGGAGATACATTGAGGAGAACCAAAAAATCAACCTGAAATAGCCAACCCAATCAAAGTTTTTATAGACTGAAAAACACTGGCAGCATAATTTATTTTAATGGACATATTAAGCTTTCACCATCTGTTCTGCCCCTAATTATAAATGCCAAAAGAACATATTTCACAGTTACATCAGTAAGAAGATATTATTCATGCACTTATATGTTACTTCTACACTAACACTTCTGCAGTGTTCTCAGACTGCCTACGCAATTCAGAGCAAGCTGCTCACATCTGAAATCGAGCTTCTTGCTATAAAGCATTTTTCAGTAACATTGTTTCAGTGGGAGAGGCTTTAATGTAAAATGGTTTTTGTTCTCCCACTTTTTTCTTTAAAAATCCTTTTGTTTAGCCTCTTAGAGGCATATATTTTTATTCCCTATAAATCCCAAACAAATGTATACTTTATGTACATTTCTCTCTTTTTTCATATGGTTGTCAGAATTAAAATTAAGCACAATAACTGAAGTGCTCAATGTTTTAAAAAAATCATTTAAGAATTGATTATTCATTTTGGTCACAGGGTAAAGAAAATTTTTGAATAATTTCATAGCTTCTTAAAATATATTTTCTGTTAATGCACAGAAGTATCTACTAGATATTTTGCTTCTAATCTTGTAGTGAATGTGTGCTCTATTTATATAGAGCTTCATCACTTCAGAGAAAAAATAAAAATAAATACAAGAAAAAATATAAAAGTCACTTAAAAAATTGTGTAAAGTACTCTCAAATACTTCACTAAATAGAAAGTGACCATATACAAGCCTCTAACTTGCAGTGGAGGAATAAAGGTCATGACGGATTAAGATCTAGACCCTGACTTGCTTCTTATTTTATACTTTGGAGAAGAACAGAAGAGAGACACCAAGTGATGTAATGATTTGCTGAAGATTGAGCAAACTTTGGACAAGACCTCTCCTCTTTCTTGCCTTTTGTTCCCCGTGTCTGTGCAGATGTCGTGTGTGCCGTGCCTATTGCAGCAGCTGCTTGCGGCGGTGCTGTAATGCAGCCACTCCCACCCCACTCCGAAGCACACAGATGATCCCCGCTGGGGAAGGTGAAAGAGAGCATCTATTTAACAAAGAAAATGGAGCAATTTGTAGTGCTCACATGATCATGTCAAAGACCATCTAAAAAAAAACCCTGCAAGCAAAGCTTATTAGTGATTATGTGAGAGAAGCAAATGATTTTGAAAACGATTGATCCTAGGTCAGATTTTCATCTCGTAGATGCACTGAGTGCACGATACAGGAGCGTGTTCTCCCAAAACCAGACATGTCTGCTGCTGGGCTCTGCTTACTGGAACTGTGTTTGACATGAGATGGAGTGTTAGCACTATGCTAACTGGTATGGGATTACATGCCATGTGACATTTGGTGTTGCAGATCGTGCCAGTTCTGCACTTAAGGAAAACAGAATAGAAAAATAAATCTTCCCTTTTAGTCTTGATAGAGCATGATTGGATTTGCTGTAGCAATTTAGCCCCAATGCTTGCTTGACCTTGAAAGTGGTACGCGTGGCAGTTGTATGATGAAGAATCCTAGTCAGAAAAAAAGGACTGCTCAGTGTTAAGACTTGTGGTAAAGGAGTGCAGCTATCATAAAAAAATCTATAGTAACAGCATATGGAAAATGGGAAAATTAGAGAAAATAATTATGTGACTTACTGATGCTGAAGAGTAAGAATAGAAAGAAGCTTGTCAGAGCAATGAAGTCTGAGGAAGAAGGATCTGAATTTTTCTGGTGGAATACAGTTTATGTTCCTGAATGGGCGGGAAGACCACCCCCTCTCAATAACTTGATTCCTTTGCAATGAATCAGATACAGGCATCATTTTTATACTCTAGCCTCTAGACCCCATATTAGCAGCCACAAAATAATTTTTTGTAACCACATGAAGTCTGTACAACAAAATAATCAAAAGATATAGATTATAAAGCACTAAGAAAGGATCAGGAGAAATGAAAGGCATTGCCAGCATCCTAGGGAATTTTCTAAATGAAAGGAGCAAGACGATGCCAGGATAAGGGGCTCATTCCTGTGAGAATAGAAAGGGAACAAAAATGAATTATCATTCTAACCCGGGAAAAATATTTCTTTACACACGAAGACATATACATAAATTACACAAGAAGCCAGTGAAAATATCAGCTTGACAGAAAACGCCAGATTTCCTTAAGAATAATTTTGATCTGAAATAAACTTAACATGCTTGCATTTCTGAAATGGCTAGAATTTGGTTCTACATACAGTCTGACGTGACATCCTAACCTAGTTAAATTCAAAAGGATTTTCATTCCTGAATTCTACTTTCTACCCTTAAATGCTTTTTATATTGCAGAAAAATAGTCTTTGAGCTTGTTGAACGTGGTTTTTCTTTCAGATGAATCCTGAACATCCTGAAGGTGAAGCTTTATATTATGTAGCTGTTGACAATGAATATTTGCCCACTATCTAAAAAGTGAAAAAAGGATATTTTTTCCATTTCATGAACACGTGTATAGGACTATGTCTGTCTTACTACAAGCATTCAACAAGCTATCCAAAAGGCCTCCTACGCATCTGAGTACATCGGGCAGAAAAAGGTATGACTTTGAAGGAATCCAGTGTCAGTTGAAGGCGATGGAATAATATTCCCTAGTTTCAACAGGGGTTGAAGTAAGACTGCAGTATATGCTTAGCTGAACCAACACACATACAGCTGTTTCCCCAGAATCTTGCACTCAAACATTTTTTGGGGAGGACCACTGACAGCCAGTACTTTGGAGGTAGAAGTCTAGGTTACTCTCAAGTCTATAGAAAGCAACCACTTCTACTTTTTGGTATATAATTTTGGGGATAATTTGGGGGCTTATGTGAAACTATATCTTAGGAAAAAATTGTTCAGTGTGCTCTTCAGACGTTGTATGAAATATTTTTTGCTTCTGTCCTCCAGAATTTAGAAGGCTCACTAATGCACAGAACTCCATGAATTGGAAAACATTATGTATTTTTTCATATGGATGCAGGCAGAACTGCAGAGACTGAGACTGACGATTACCATCAGTTTTCCTTTCTTTTCTATACTATTGGCTTTTTTAATTTTAACTGAGGACGGAGGATTTAAATAAAAATTAAAAATTAAGCAGTAGAAATTACTTTTCTATCCTGACTATTCCTACTTAAAAAATATATTATTTTTTTTTTTACATTGCAATTTTGAATCTCCTTGTTTCAGAGGAAGAATGATTACTGTGTTTTTTCCTTGAGTCACAAGGTAATAAGTGCATTAAAATCTATACATCCAGGTTAAACAGGAAAAAGGAGTTTAGTAGATAGATGTGGAATGGGAAATTAAAAGATTAAATTTGAATACACAGGCCAGGTTTTGGTATAGAAACTGTGTGTGTTCATGTGCAAAAGCATTCTAGCATTATTGAAATAAAATACATATAAACTTTGAGAAACAAGGAATGAAAAGTCTTGTATTCTCTAAGTAAAGTACTCTTCTAAAGTAATCTTGTGCATTTATACTGCTGAGTACAAAGTTGCTCAAATGAGACCTGCAGTGTAGAAGCTTTATTTCTGCATGTTTAAATACAATCAAATTCAGTTTGATTGAAGTAGGAAGCAAAATCTCCACTGCAATGGGACAATTCTGGGACTATCTTTAATTTTCAACTCTTCAATCTCCTCAGTGATCCAGATTTCCTTGAGTCTCTTGCAGACACTAGGCGATATTCTTTTTCTGTCACAGACTCTCCTTTTTTTCTAGGGGCCATTTTAATTCAAGTAAGCTGTCAGTGTGCTGTATTACCAGGTCAATTTGCTAGTCTGATAGTATTAACCTGACTTGTTCAAAGATAACCTAATTTACCTTGTGTGCTTTTGTTCTGAGCCTCAGTTCATAATATTGCCGGTGTCTGATGCAAAATGTTAGCAAAGAAAAGTTAGAAGTTTTTAAGAGAAAGATTGTTCAAGCTTTTGTTATCTTGAAATAACCAGCAGTGGCAGATTTTTCCTTGGTGTATTTTTATGTAGATTCTCTGGAGTCAGTGATATGTTCTCAAATACCACCTAAAGACACCGCTGAAATTTTCAAGCAGAAGGTGATCTGGAGATGCTGTTTACTGCTCCTTAGGTTATTCAAGACAGCCTGTTCCTAACAGCGTATCTGCAGTCATTTTAAGCCTGGATTGCTTGTGTTCAGCATTGATTACCGTAACATGTTCAGCTTTGCTGTGTCAGCATAAAAAATTCTTTTGATGTTGGAAGACATAGAAGTTGAAGGCATTCAGTGTGTGCTTCGCACCATTTGTGACTATAAACTTTAAAGTAGCAGTCTATAAATGCAGTAGACGTTCTCTCCTCAAAAGAGGATTTTCTCAGTAGGACTACGTGAAATTTACAGATGACTGCAATAAACTGAAAAAAAAGAATAGCTTCACAGTTTTTGTAAAATGATTCTCATTTAACAAGTTCTTGATTATCAGCATGCATTTTTCTGTAGGTGATACTAACTAGCCTTACAGCTGCAAGTTCAGGAGCTGAAGGAAAGCAAGCCCTCTCCTGCCTCCTGCAATAGGAACATAATTCCAATTCTTTTCTTCTTGCGCGTATTTTCAAGTAGCCCTTGAAAATAACAAGAATGATAAAAAAATGGAAAATAAGGGGCTACTCTCAGAAGTACCTCTGGCTACCTTTGACCTGTGCAACACCAAGGACCATGACCAAAGCTAATTTAAATTGGCCAGGAAGAATGTCAGAACCAAACATTGATTGGTAAAGTGCCTCTTATCCTGATTGTCCCTGTTGCCTCCTGGTTCGCATTACAGCAGTAAGACTCAATTAAAACCCTCAGTAGCTGTGTAATAAAAGCTTTTAAGGATTGTTATACATATATTCTGCATGAACTTAAAAAAGAGGCTAATAAAATGTCTTTGCTATGGAAATGTATGAAATAATTACAGGATATTAAAAAAAGCTTTTATCCCTCAACACTGAAGGAAAATTCTATTTCATTTGATTTGTAGACGGCATTCAAATTAAAAGCATTTTTATTTGCATGTTTGCATCAGTAAAATGAATTATTAATGACATCCTAACTAAATATTAAAGCTGAGTTAATGCAGAGGCATAGTATGTTATCCTCCCCATTTAAGGTGCTGGAAATGCTTTTAAAAATGCACATCAAAAAAGGGAGGGTTTGGAAACAAAATAATCAGGACTCCTTTTAAATGTATAGCTTTCAGGCAAAGCATAGGCCCTCTTTGGTAGCTGATATTATAGTTTAGATATTGTTTCAAAGTACTGGCTACTTCATTACACAGGTAGTTTTATATTATTTTAACAATATTTTAATACCAGTATTAGTTATTAGTTGGAGACTAACAGATGCATCAATTAGGGTCAAAATTGTTTACTTGGTAGTAGTAAGCTGTCCCGACCTGATGGCCCTTACCAGAAACAAAAGCCGCAACCCCTATAGGTTCCACATTGCTTGACAGATGGCGGGAAAAGACTCTGTAGGAACTTCCTTCCACTTGCTAATGGAATGGTTACACTTCCAAGCTGGGTTAAGTGACCTGATAGCTAGGTGCTGCTATCTGTTTATGAAGTTTAATTTACTCCCCTGGCCAACTTGCACTCTAAAATTTAATTGAATGAAACATAACAAGGTTTTCTATGTCTATTTTTGTTGTTATTTTGGTTTTCAGTATTGACCATTTATGAGCTTCCTAGATGAATTGTTTAGGACAGCTGATTCTTAAGAGTATTCTGCTCTGTTCTTTCAATTTAGGCAACAAACAGACATTAAAATGTGGTATATAGACAACCAATTCAATATTCATGCACATTAATTCCCAACAAATTTCTGACTCTGCCTTACAGATAACCAAAGCCAGGAGGTGCAGAAGTGGCTTAGCAGAGCTTGCACACCTTGTGCTGTGGGTGTCAGCTGGCACAGCAGAAAGCTTATGCTTGAGCTACACTTAAACTACCCTGGGTGTCTCCAGCTTATTGTATCATGCACACACATGCACAGGCACCATGACTGTTACAATAGGATTTGGATAAATATAAATTGGGAAACAAATTGGCAGTTAGTTTTCTCACCAGTCCTTTCAGTGCTGGTGAGGAAGGTCACAGAAGTAGTATGTGTTTATAGATATGCTATCAATCCTCATCGAGGTCTGTGTACGTAGAAATTTGCTTCTGTGGCTAAGATACTAAACTAGAATTTCAGCTGAATATCCTGAATACATGTTTCAGATTGCATTTTATTTGTTTTTAGTTATGGCTTCTTTAGATGCATGTGTGAATTTCATTCAGATGTACGTGCTCTGAGCATTTCTGTGTGTCTCATTCAGGTCGTGAAATTCTGATCTTGCTTCAGCAGCGTCTAAGGCAAGTCTTTGTGACTAAGCAGCACCGACATTCTGAGCAAGATTACCAGAGATAGCAGGGAGAGAAAAAATAGGGTATGTTTGGAAGATACTTGGAAACTTTAGAAGGAAAGAAGCTTGATAGCTAATTAAAGGCATTAAGGGCAGCTTAAAGTAATTGAGGTGATTCTTATTTCTCTCTGCCAACTTTGTTTTTTGAACATACAGATCTTTTCCAGTGATAATCTCTTAACTGTATGAAAAGCCAAGCAGAAATTGGATATTCTTCAGAAATAATTAAATTGAACAGACTCAAAGCTGTAAAGAAACTATACGCAGTGGAGAAACAATTTTTGCTAATCTTTTGGTTACAGTAGTCTTAAAGGGTAGCAGTTATAGTAACTGTAGATAAATTTAATATTTTAAATTGAAATCCAGCTAAGTAACATGATAAAAAATAAACACAGCTCTTGTGGAAACCAAGTTGTAACGTTCTTTTCAGGAATTCCCATCTCTTCTCATCAGGCAGCCTACCCCAAACACATTTTGTACTTTGCCACCGAAGATAAATGGAGTAAACATTTTCTAAGTGAGTCAGGGGAAAAATTTATCCATAGAAAAACATCCTCTAAATTTGTAGACACGTTATAGATGATTGGCTTTGATCTCTACACTAAGCACCAGGCACAAGATACTCAAGATGTGCAACAGCTCTGTTTTACTTTGAGCTCACAAATTTCATTATCCCTGCGTTTCCAAATGTTAAATGATTGGCTTGAGGCCTGTTCGAACAGCATGCCCAGCTTAATCATGTGAAAAAAGATGGTTTTTATTTTGGAGGATTTTATTTTGAAACACCAACATAACTAGCATTTCAGACAACTGTTAAAGGAATAAGAAACTGAAGTACAGAAGATGAAGACGTGTGATAGAACAAGGTGTGGAAATCTAAAATCTGTGAAATGTGAAACCATCTAAGTCCATGGCACAGATTACCAGCCCAGTATGGTGTGTTAAACACTGAGTTCCATTATTTCTTACATGGAGCCACTTGTATGGCTCAGTAGTGAATTTGCTAATGGAATGAAGGAAGGGAGGGAGAAGTTTAGAAGTATGGTAGTAAAAATAAATTTTAGACACTGCAATTTGTACTGTAGCATTACAGTGTGGAACAAACATGTATGCTTCCCTTTTCAAAGTCAAACTCAGAAAGTGAACAGGAAGAAAATTGCACTGAGGTTGTTTAGATTCATGTGTCATCTGGTGCTAGGAAGGAAGTGTAGTGCTTCTGAAAGTCTCTTGGTGCAGGAGACTGAAATTCTCTAAGCATCTAGAACAGATTTAATGCAAGCACCTAAAATAAATGTTTTTTTTTTTTAGACTGCAGTCTTCATACATACAGTTGAGTGTTTTAAGATGTAAGATTACTATTAGCTTGCCATTAGCAGCTATGCAGTCTTTGGCTTTTCTCAGAAAATGCCTTCAAAGGTTTCTAAGTACTCTTACACCCTGGTGAGATTAATGCAAACGTGAAGTTGGGTTCCTATAAGCTAGCGAAGGGTACAGCTATGAAATTGTTGAAAGGTTTGTTTTTTTAATAAAGAATTAAGCCTGATTGTTTTAAGGTTATTTAGTTACAGTTTGTAAGAAAAAGATGGTTTGCCTGTAACTGTGGCAGTAGATGCAGGACTTCTCTCTGAGAAGCGTTTTATTTTTATTTTTCCTTGTTAGAATGTTTCTTAGAGAGAAGGCATGCTAAGGAAACACTGTTTATGAAAGACAACATGAAATCCTGAATCAGTATAAAGATCTCATCTGCCTCGTGCTTTTCTGAGCAATAGCAAAGAATTGCTGTAGCTGACGTTAACATTTGTAGTGACTTAATGCTTGTTAGCCAAATTCCCCAGTACTCTGCAATTGAGGTGTTAAAGTGCATTCAATCTGGTTCTCATAAGGTATTAATATGTTGTAGAAAACACTCTTCTTATCTGCTTTGATAAGTAAAACATTTGCATTTCAGAAAGATTGCTTTCAGCAGCTTGGCTGTAAACAGTATTACATCTCTTCAGAGATGCAAGAATTTTGTGGAGCATTTCCTTGCTCAGAAGTGCCGCAGGTTAATCATTTTGTCTCTGATTACTGATTTTTCCCCAAAAATAATTTGACCTGCTGATACATGAAATGATTTTGTACAGTGACTTTGTCTGGTGTGTCCTAATAATAACATTGATGGGTTTTGCATTCAACATTTTAAAATTTTAATTAATGTTTCAAGTGATAATTACCTGTCTTCTCTGGACAAAGTCATTTCATTTAAATTGTGGGTCTCTGCAGATTAGAGATCAGATTCTCTGTAGTACAGATGAAAATAACCAATCTTGACCTAAAAGTTCAGAAAACTGATGCATGCTAACTTCAATTCAATAGCCTATCAATTATTTATATACATTTGTTTTGATCAACATTTCTTTTTTAATAGTCCTAGCAATAATTTGTGAATGTTACAACTACTTGAAGGCAGAGTTTGACTTTGGTAATGTAAGAGCCGCTGCGCTGGCTTAGAAGATCAGGCCCAGCATGCTGTCTCCCCAGTGGCCAACAGCAGATACTAACAGGAGATAAGGACATAACATCTAAGACAGTGTAATATGACTGCTCCCCAGAACAGTCTCCCTGTTCACAGGAATTTTTACAGGAACTTGGGACTCAATTTTTTGTTATCATTTTAAAATTGCTAAAATTGCTTTTTTCTTGGGATGTCATTTGGGGGGGGGGGGCCAGACAGGATTACCATCTAATTCTTATTTTTTTAAAAGAAATTTTAAATTAGTCTTACAAATAAGTGAGACTTCCACAGTAGAAGTTTATTCTGCTTTGCCTAAGAGACTTTTCAAGGTAGGTCTTGTTCACTGAGTGTCAGGCTCCAATGAGGTTTTGTCAGGTCTTCATATTCAGAAGTTATACCTTTCCCTGTTAATTGCATGTAATCTAATAGAAAGATGTGTTGTGGCTAAGGTGCTTATTTGGGAACCAGACTACAAAGGACCCAAAGGACCACCTCGTGTACTTCAGCCTGGACCTTAAAAGAGCAGTAGGTGTGCATTAGTGAAATTGGACAGGCAGCTCCATGCCCTAAGGATGTATTGTTCTTCGATGGTGAACTACTCCCATTCTCAAAATGAAATGACTAAGTACTTTGCTGTGCAAAGGACAAGATAGGCATTTGCACAAGCTATGCCGTTCACACAGATGAGTCTTTCTTCTGCCAGACACACTGAGGTCCAGCTCACATGCTGCTTCTTGGGCCTGCTTGAAAGTATGAGCATGGTATTTAATATCCCAGCCTTAAAGGGGGCTGCCAGACCTGCTGTGCCTTAGTGGAAATAAATTCAAGTACAGATACTGAAGTCTCATTTGTTTTCCCTTTATACAGCACATTCCTAGTTCCCATAGCTATAGGGAATGGGGAGCTGACAACAGAAGGTAAGAATAATTCATTTGTCTCTGTCCATTTAAGCTACAGTCTTAGGTGAAAGCACCCCTCCTTCATGTGCTCGTATAGCATCTAGCACAGGGTTGTGTGTCAGGCCACTGTTTATCTCTAATTCTAATACCAAATTATAGTTTAAAGCACATTGTTATGGTTGGTGCTTTGTTTTCAGTAATGGTGAGAACCTACTGAGCTATATGGCAGTATTACTCAGAGCTTCTAAATAATTTTACATTCAAAATCCTTATTTAAGAGGAAAGCTCTTACTTTCATGAAATGTTCATAGACAATTTTTCTGCTGGCATTTGATGGGAAAGCTGGTGGTATAAAGGTTTCAAGCTATCTCGAGTATCTACTAAAGTGATTGACAGTGTTTATCTCCTAACCAGTTTTAGAAATTGAAGAGAATTTTACTGATGTGCAATATATGCCTTAGACAGAGGGAAAAATCTAATCTTGCTTTTCAAATGAAGTGATCATCTGCTATGGAGCAGTGTGCCTGGAACATAACCAGCTGCAGGCTACAGATCTTTTCAAAGCTTGCAAATGTAAAATCTCATGACATAATTCACTGCTAACAAAATCTGATTATCTTCATTATTTACTATTCTCATTAAATCTAAAATTTGTAAAGTGTCTCACAATTTAACCTTGCTGATTCTGCTTAACAAAAGACAGTATTTTATCTTGAAATGGATTAACACAATACTCTACTTCTGTATTATTTCAGTGGATTTTTTTATTTACTAAATCTGCCAGCAGCTCAAGTATTTGCGTTTGAAAGAGGCAATAGTGTGCTAACAGGAGAAAAATGGAACCTAATCCTCTTAGGCTAATTGGATGGGGAGGGTGCTAATGGCTTTCAGCAAGATTTTTAGAGGTTTCATCAGTAGGAAGAACTCTATACGATTTCCAAATCTGTAAAATCTGTTCTGTATTTATACTGCAAATAGTACTCAATGGTATCTGTCCTTGACCATATTTCCACCTGGAAACTAGTCTGAATCCAGTAAACTCCTTAAAAATAAAATGCAGGAAATCATTTAAATGAGACTTAAGCGCCTAAGTGTGCTGAATAAGTGGCCATATAATAAATCCTTTTATACTCTGGAGTACAGTTATACTTTTATACTCTTAAGGACTACAGTCAGCAATACATTTTTGAATGACCAAAGCTACCTGTTTATGCCTTATGATAATTGCAGGAAGATACTAAAATGTATATTTATTTTGAAATAAATCTAAGTTGAAGCCTCTGCATAGCTATCAGTGGAGCCTTTCTGTACAGATAAAACAAGGAATACTTTATCATGTTGTAGAACTGGGGGTTCTTGGAGCAGGGCAAACAAAGACTGTGTAGATTCTCCTTGCTGTAGTTTTGGAAGCTTATCACCTCCCTTTTGAGTAAGAACCCTTCGCTTCTGTTCTACCAGTTTATAATATCTGACAATGATGTTTTGTTTTTTGTATAGCAGTCATAACACTACAAAACTGATACTGATCTTAAATCTTTACTCAAGCAACTAGATTTGACACTATAGGCTCAGTATTCCTCTTTGTTAAGCTGTGGACTTAAACCCTAAAGAATGATTAAGCAACATTAACAAGAAATGATAAGTAAATTTGTTAAAGCATATTTTTATTCCCTCAGCAAAAAGTAGCTAATCTTCTTGATTATGAAAACTACATTTTGTTGGAATATACATTCAGGAATATAGGTCTACATCATATTTTTGCAATGCTGTAGGATTTTACACTGTCTTTAGCATAGCTTTGTCTGTTCTTTTAATTTCTGTTGGTAGGTTCTAATTATAGAGAACTTCTAGAATGCAATTTACAAGGTAATTAACTCATTTTAAATGCTTATTTGATTAAACCAAAGAGAGCAAATATTATATAGTATGAAGAGGAAAGCAAGAACACAGTTCAGAATGCACAATGTTTAAAAATAAGAATAGTAAATTCATGACTGAAACTACTTATAGCATCTGGTGAATAGCATGAAAGGAAGGGTCAGTGTTTTGCAGAACTTTCTGACCTATAGAAAAGCAGCTGTAAAGATTTCACTTTCATGTGAGGCAAGGACACATTTCAATTGTACTAGAAGATCATGCTTATTTTAATAGGAGCAAAAAGACATCCTGTCGCAAATTACCTACCCTTTCTCCTGGGTTTTGGGGTGAGGAGGCAGCATGCTTTAGATGACTGGTCACTATCTGCTACTTTTGTCTCCAGGATATGCATACTCATTTCATATTCTACTCAAAATGCAGTTTACTGGCTGCTAAACTTATTTTTGTTATTAGCAAGATAGTAACTCAGGACTGCTTCCTCCTTTTTAACATTGCTGCCTGTGGGTAGAAGGATGTGCATTTTGGAAGTCTCAGACTATTGAGATACCTAATAAACTGCAGCTGTTATAGCTTCAGCCATAATCTCTCAGTTTGCAGCTGAAAAAATATATATAAATATTCATTTGTTATCTCTGAACTTGAATTTAACAGCTGATGGTAGAGACATGAATAAGATAAGCGTAATGACCAGAAATAATGGGTATATCATTTTCTTCCTTGTTTTCCTGTTTAGTGTTTTTCCCCCCAAAAAAATTACACCTTTTGTGACTATCTGAGGTTCACCTCAACCAGAGCTGAGCCTAGCCAGTGAATAAGAAATAGGGTGTGGGGTGGTGTATTTATTTTCTTGCATTAGCTCCACGCAAAGATCCTAGCAACTGCTCTTGAGAATAACTGGCCAGTTATTTTAATGTCATCTACTTTCAGATGCTGCTCATCTCCCCCCCCCCACACACCTTTTCTTCAAAAATCCCTGTCTGTGCTTCTTATGCAAATATCTCTCTCTGGTTTCTGTTTTTACTAGGGTAAGCATGTCAAAATAATATACAAATGATAAATTGAAGCTCTGAAACACTAAGCAGCACCAAATTTTTAGTTGCCTTTAGCTGTTTTTCCTCCCGGACTACCCCAGCTGTGCTTTGAACAAAGCAGAAGGCAGGTGGTTTAAGTTAGCATCATCATAAAATTAAAGACTTTGTATGTGTGGGTGATGAGTTAAGGTTAAAAGGAAAATTCAGAATTTGGATCTTAACCTGTTACTGCTTTATTTTACAAATATGTTTTAATTTGTAACTTGCCTTTTTTTTTTGTCCTTGGAGAAGGCCAGGGAAGGTGTACAACTGAACACCTGGCCTTTCTGCCTGAACCCCAAGTGCTCTCCACACTGGCACCCAGCCTCTGCAGTCAAGTTACCAAACCGCGTTGGCTGACAGCTAAAAGAGGCTGTTAGTGCCAGAAAGAGGGGTGGTTACTGCGTGAAATAAGGCACTTGGGAGCAGAGATCAGCTCTTCTCTTCAGGAAGAGATGTCCTTGGCAAGTTTTTGGCTAGTGCATTTGGAGGGTATAGAGTACTTTGCTTCAGACTTGAGTGAGCCCCAGCACCTGCCTAGCAGGGGGATGGGAAACAGTCTTGATAGAAGAGGCTAAGGAAAAAAAAAAAACAATGGAAAACATCTAGCTATAGTGTTGATTCTGTAAGATATATATATATATTACACTGACAATATTTTAATAGGCATTCCTGGAAAAGAAACAGTCAAATTACAACAGGAGAATTTTGAGTGGAATTTCACAGGACACAAGAAAATATTTCTAAAGCTTAAGAGGCTTCTGCTTGCTGCAAACAGCAGTGCTTTAAAGCATATTTTCTTATTAGAAGTTTACTGGATTTTGTTTTAAATGAAGAAAAGAGACGGGAATTCTAAATAGCAAGTTGCTATTAATTCTACCAGCATCTTATATTTGCAACTCTTTATTAGACCAGTCTCTAGAAATTAAGTATATGAGGGTAGAAATATCTTAAAATAAGTAGCAAAAATGCTTAAGTCTTGTTTGTGTTAGCCCTCTCATTCCTGTTAGAGGTTGGGAAGAAAATTCTCTTGGAAAGTCCAAAAATAGAAAGGATGGTTTAGGGTTATTAACAAGAGCCAAAATAAACTGGAAATTTGCATCCTGTTAATTTGCATCCTGTTTAGCTTTAAGCATACTGGAAGTGTTCTGATTCTCAATAGTACTGAGAAAATACTTTAGATTTATTTGCATATGCTACCTATTTATTGAAGTTTATTTTCTAAATGACTTCTATTTTCAGTCATTTTTTCTGAGACTCCCTGATTTTTTTTTTTTTAAATAGTATCAATAGCATTGTTGTGGTTGCATTCTACAAGGTTGCATTTACGTGGCTTAACTAAACACTTGTTTTTTTAAAAGATTATTAAAATTATGTAGGAAACTTTCTGAGAGGCTGGCCAGCATTCAGGGAAGAGGTAAAGTGGAATTCACAAGACCAACTGAACTGCTGATTTAGGCTGCCAGTACTCAGATTGGAGTTCTATACACAAATGCTAGACCTCAGTCTTGTTTCCAATCTCAAGTTTTGTAGTAAAAAAAAAAAAAACAAAACAAATCTAAACTGTTAAAAATTCATGATTTCTGCATCTAGACACTTCCTTATGTTGTAAAGAATGCTTTCAAGTATTTTGAAATGGGTGGATCAGGCCATCTCATTGGTTTGAAAATAACCATCCAACCTCAAGTGAAACCTCAAGTCACTGGAACTACAGCTGAGGACTACCACATCTGGATTTCTTGGGTATATTTGGTGGAAGATTTTTTGCCTCCAAACATTTTCCTTGGGGGCAGGGGTAAGCTGAGGATATTGTCCATCTCTTAGACTTACAGGAATCCAGTTAAAACAGCACCAATGAACCATCTACAGCCACAAAAAACCTGCTAAGCATGGGTAACACAAGAGGCATGCATACACATTTGACTGTATTCACATGTGCTTACTCAACATGCAGGTCTAACATCCTGCTCATAAGAAGTAGTTCTGCTTATGCCCTAATAAAGAACTGAAGCTTTTGTCCAAGGCCTTTTCCATGCTGTAAATAATGGGTTATGGTTTTGTAGTTTTCATTTGTTCAAAGGCTTTAGAGAAGAAGGCTAGACACTTTTAACAGATCCGGTTAATAATTAGTGTCAGGCTATGCCAGCCTTGCTCAGAGAAAGGCATTGAAATTTTCTTGAAATGGAGATGCCACTCAGGTTGAAGAATGGCACAACAGGGCCCTAAATCAGTTACATCTTGGTAGTTCTGGTTGTAGGACATGTTCTGCTTCCATATACACTTCTAGAAGACCAGCCTTGCACACAGGCTCACTATATGCCCCCCTACATTTCCTTCATTGGAGGCATTGTACCCCTTTGGAGATCAATGTCTGTGTGCTCAGTCTCCTCTGAGTTGCACAGGAGGACCATGGTTCCCATGGAAATAAGAATCCTATTTATACCTGCTCTTAGAAAAGTTGGCAGGTTATCCTGCACTTGGGTTCTGTAGCTCTGCGTGATTTCTCATGGTCTATAGTCAGATTGACTGAAAAGTGAGCATGAAGTTAATATCATTTGGCCTCGGGGAAATCAAATGACTGCAGAATCTGACAAAATCATGGCAGGCTCATGTTCTGTTCTGCTCATTAAGAATTCTGGTTCCCAGTCTAGGATCAGTCACAATTCATCTTGGCTTACTTAGCTGATGGGAGTCTATTAAGTATTCTGTAATGAAAGTCTGAGAAATACTATTAGCATGATACTAAAATTGTTTTGAAGAAATTGAACTTAGACTTTTTTCCCTGCTTGAACTTATCTGCTTATTGAAAACAGAATTGTACAATTACCATAAAGCCCTGGAATCGGGAATTTTCTAATGTAGTTCTATTGAAAAATACTGTTGTGTTTTTTTTTCTAATATAGTTGTATTGAAAAATACTGTTATCCGAGTTAAAATTGAACCGAATAATTTACTAAGTATAGCAACTGTAAGCATGTGAAGTCATTTGTATATGTAAAAGGGTCAGAGCTTCTTGGCAGCATTTTTTAAATTATGGGCATACAGAACATATATGGAATAGCTTCAGTCCACTGTCCGTTGAAAACACTGCTCAGCTGTAGAGAAACAAGCCCCTAGACCAGGTTCTGCAATCTAGTCTGATGGTAAAGTGTGTTGCAATGCTTATGGTCTACTTGCAGCTGAAATTAATAGCAACTCAATTGTATTGGATAGGCAGGGAAAAGAAGTATTGAACAGTTCCGAGGAACCAAGACTTGCATGAGAATTTTGTCAAAGACAACTGAGGAAGGATACAGGTATTTGAAGATGCAGGTATTTGAAGAAGCATGGGAGAAACTGAGGAGCAGGTGAAGAAAGGAAGCCAGAAGGAAGCTCAGGAAGGAGGCCTTGCAAAATGAAGCAAGGTTATCAGAGTGAGGCCAGTAAAATTCTTCCATTCACCTCTAGGTTGCCAAAGCAGAGCTGAAGAGATCATTTAGCTGTAGACAAGCCTGCAGTAGTACAATATTTGTTGATAGAAGCAGCTACCAATCCCTGCCAAACCACACAACCCCCACAGATCCCTAGGTTAAAGGCAGAAGTGTCAGGGAGCTTGTTTTACTTCTGAGAACACTGTTCTTCTTGTGAACTGAGTACATATGTAAAGCAGTTCTTTAAACACAGCCAGAACTGTTGTACTGGGTGTTTGCTTATTGCTGCGTTTACAATTGTGTACTATTTCCCATTTTTAATGCTCATTTAATTGGTCTCTCTCCATAGGAAGAGCAGTGAAGGTATCTTTCTACACAGGTGAAGAGATGTAGAAGTGCTAACAGTTCCATAACTCCCCTCTGCAGCTGTCAGGGACTAGGTGCAAGGAATTCAGGAGAAAGCCAATGACTCTAATGAGCATTGATTAGAATCAATTTCAACTGTAAAGCAGCAGCCCTGTTTCTAGGAGCAGAAGAGAGTGGTTCCCCTATGCATACTCATGTAGAAATACAGCACATGTTTTCTGGAGGTTTTTCCTCCAGAATTTCCCTCTCAGCATTTGGAGCTGAGGGGATGAAACTAAGAGGAAAAAAAATAACATCAAGAACAAAACATTTGAGATCCCTATTTAACTTAGCCATTTAATCAGACTTAACACTGATGAAGCTTATAGTGTTGTACTATGTAAAGCATTTGCTTTGCCCCTTCAAGACAAAAAATGCTGAATTATGAGGGGAGTAAAGGATATAGAACTGACCTCCATGTTTTCAGTGACACTGTTTATCAGAAGTTGAAAACTACTTTGACTGGTACAGAGATTTGACCTAACTCCACTGTCAAGGAGGGAATCTTACACCAAGCAGAGCAAGTGACTTGTTGACTCAACTGAAGCCTCTGTTTCTGAAGTTCCTCTGTGTCCAGCAAACTGTCATTACTCCTATCGTTACAACTTCAGAAGACATTGGAATAAATAGAAATCCAGTATTTTCTCCTGCGAGAAGAACAATCTTGGTAACTGATAAGTAAATACTGCATAATACTACATAACCTTCTAATACCATAGGCTTCTTTAGAAGTATTAACCTCTGCTCACTTTTTGTATCACAAGGGGCATTCAAAAGGCTTCTGCACTCTAGACTGAACAGCAGAATGCTTGGTAAAAGTTTGGTATCTAGTGTATTTCTTCACAAGAAATCCAAATTTGTTTATTTATACTGAGTTCAGTTAGCTGCCATCCACAGATTAACATCTCAGTCTGTAGGGGAGAATACAGTTTGGAGCTGGGGCCTTCAGGACCTAGGATTGCGTGACATGAGCCAGCTGAGAAAAAACCTAGAGCAGTGTTAGATGTTAAAGGATTCAGGTTATGCTAAACCTAATGTAATACTGAAGTATTTTTCTAGAAAGTCTGAGAGGTATTCTGAAACAGTGGAAGAAAACTAGACTACTTTGGCTGTTCTAATATTTGAGTTAAAGTACAGCTGTCCCCTTGACAAAATACATGTGGAGCGCCTTGCCCAAAGAACAGTTCTCTCCAAGAGCAATCCTCATACAGGCTTGGGTTTGAAACTGCTTAGTAGCTCAGATGCATCAGTATAGCTGTGGAAGCTACATTTCTTGTAGGTTAGGATGGTATAATCAGTGCACATCGTCAGCAATTCAGAACAGAAAAATAGATTCTGCTTTTATTTTTACATGTGGTCAGTACTTGGTTTCTTAAATGTAGCATGCCTGGCTTGGAAGGTGACAAAGGTAAAGAGGCCAACTAGAACTGTAATTGTTGCACATAGATAGCCTTGCAAGTTCAGTTTCTATGCCACTAAGGTCAACCTTGCCTCTTATTGGAAGAGATCAGACTTAACTTTACCTTAATTGGGAACAGGTGCCTCAATTTCAGCATACTGGGGTAGAGCACTGTTTTCAACCATGGTGGCCTTAGACTGAATTAACTGCACAGCCAGATTCCTATGGCTTTCTGGTATGGCAGTGCTAAAGACACTTGAGGGGAATTCCTTTCTCTATTTCTTGTTATCATCTGTGCCCTAAAATATATCCTATGTGCCATTATTTGAAGTTTCCATGCTCCCTCCCCTAGCACATATGCTGCACTTTTGCATGCTGCTGCTGGGGGAGAGCTGCAGCTGCGGTCACTAGCTCTGCCCAGAAAAACACTTTCTTCCAGCCCCCTGAGCCCCTAACCTGGTCATTTCCCACAGCTATTGTAGCTGCCACTCATCAGCCATTGCTCTCTTTCCAGCCTCATGCCCTGTCTAATAGCTGGCTTTTGGCTCTGAGCACAAACAGCTTCCTGTGATGTGCACTGGCATACAACTGTTAGCATGCAGTTTTCCTTGCAGGTAAGTAACAGTTATGAACATTTAGTTACTGCAATTTGTAAGATGATATCACTGCAGTGATACCACTTAAGTATCGAGCCCTGAAACTGCCTGAGTGAAGGTTCTTAGAAGTAGTTAGAAAAACTCCATTACATAATCTAGAAAGGGTCCTCATCTCTGTATGCTTTGGAAATACCTGAATCGGGAGTTTCAGACAATCACTGTGCTGGTGTTACTTGCTTTGTGCTTCCTTATCTTCAGTGACACTAGCTCTATATGTGCAGAGTCTACTGCAGCATAACTCACCATGTATTATTTCATAAGAACATTTCTTCCCCTAAAAAATACTAAACAGTGCTGTTCTTGACTAGAAGTAGGACAACTGAGGTGTGTTTAGTCTTCTTGGAAGAAATACCTATTTTGTTGCACTGTCTTGTGTTTTAAAAATATATTGTGCTTACCAGTACCTGATCTGGTCACACAAGCAATGCCCAGGGAGTTTTTCTTACTTGTGGGCTGCTTTTTTGCAGCCTGTAGAGAGCTTTGCAGTGTTGTGGGTTGATTGCTGCTTGAATCCAAAGTAAGGTAAGTTTTCTTTATACTGCAGTCACAGCATAGAAACTTCCTTAGTTTGCAGTAGTTAGAGTTTACTAAATCAGAAGCAACACTAATGGACAGATGGCCTGGTGTTCTACTTCTGAGTTGCTTCTTGACTCCTAAGAAAGAACTGATAGTTTATTAGAGGGATAATTGTGGGTATACAGATCATATTGAGAAAGCCTTATAAGTCTATTAGCTCTTTTAATAGTGAGAAGGCTCAAGTAATCACAGGGGAAGTTTTACCTCCTTTCTCTGATTTGTTTTTCATTTAAAGCTTCCTTTCTGATATACCATGTACTCTACCAGCTTCCCTTCTGCTATACACACGCCCCATCTTCTCCTGTGACCCGGATGCCTCTCATCTGTATTCCCTGTTTTAGGGACAGCTCAGATTTGCCATGTGCCACTCAACTACAGCTGCAGCTTTCTAGACTTGTCAGAAACCAAGGTTTGGGGTGTTCCTTGTGATATCTGGAATTCTGCAAGGGTATCTCTGAGGTTTTAGGTCATAATGACAATCTGGTTTTGATAACTTCATAATGCCTAGGAAATTCTTCTCTATGTAGCCACTCTTTCCTTGCCATTTTTATTGCTCTGTGCACCCAAGACCTATGATTAAAGTCATCATATGGTTGGCTGACATGCATTTGTTGTTTGCATATAGTAAAAAAAAAATAAGCTGGCTTTGTGTGGTATATTTCAAGCATGTTTGTGAGCTCAGCTCATCCTGTTTAAGTGACTATAGGTCAAGCTGATAAGTATACAGCAATAAAATATAGGAAAACATACTGAAAATGTTTCCCACATCCAAATCAAACACAGCAGATTACTGTTGTCAAGCTTGCATAGAATTGACTGTTTTCTTTGGATAATGTGATAATGTATCAGGAAAGACTGAACTATTTAGAAACCAGTATTTAGACAAAAATGTGTAATTTAAAGCAACAAGCATTTAGTGTCAACAATTGAGCTTTTATTGTAAATATGCCTCTTTTCCTGGAGTACAAGTTAAATTGTTTGAAAATCTATGTTTGGTTTAACAATGGGAGATACTTAATGACATCCAGCTAATAAGAGCTGATAAACCAGTGAATGATTCATTTTTTAATAATATAATAGGAGCATATTATACTTGAATGTCTATTAGTTTGGCTGTCGCTTGCGGCATTGCTTTCCTGTAGTTTTGGTAAGAGACAGTCAGATTCTAAGTGTATTTTGTCAGTACATGTTAAAGACATGCCTAAGCTGAAAATTGAAAATATCTACTGTTTACTGTATAGTGATCAAAGTGTGACCCCTTACTGACAAAGAAAAATGGAAAACTAATTTCAAGATTCAAGATTAATTTTCTGTCAAATTGACAAGAGACCCTACACTAGAATATGCTTAGAATAAGCACAGAACCTTCTCATTATCTGTTCCTTTCAGTGTGCAAGTTATTACTTTGATTTCACAGTTCCATAGCATGAGCATTTTAGGAGTTAGGTGTTTGTGAATCTGGTATAAATATCTGCAAATACATCCTTCTTACCATTTTAATCCATGACTTGCTGTTTCCCATATCACTGATCTCTGCTGATGACCTTTTCCTGAACATGTTTTCCATCTTCCCTACAGTAATCGCATAGAAATGATTGTCGTATAAGGAGTTGGCTATGGCAAACAGGAAGCGTCAAAGCACTACAGCCAGCATGCTGGATCACAGAGTGAGAGCTTGCCCTACTTCATCTCACAACAGGGAGCCTGAAAGCGAGGAAAGCGATCTTCCTATTGAAGATTATGCAGCAAAGGAGGCAGAACTAGCAACTGTCAGACAAGGTAGTCCCACACCTGTGGAACATGAGTGCAATGATCATAGTGGAGATGGCGATTCCAGCTCTGACTATGTGAATAACACCTCTGAGGAGGAGGACTATGACGAAGGCTTGCCAGAGGAAGAAGAGGGGATTACATACTACATTAGATACTGTCCAGAGGATGACAGTTACCTGGAAGGAATGGACTGCAATGGAGAAGAATATGTTCCACATGAACAACACACTGTTGAAACAGATGAATGTCAGGAAGCTGTAGAAGAGTGGTCTGAAGGTAAAATTCAGCACCAAGATGAAAGTGTGGTGACAGACACACAAGAGTGGCAGGAAGGTCAAGACAATGGCATTCAGGTTTTGGAGGATGAAGCATCATCTTTGGAGATACAAGATCAAGAAGAGAACATACAGTATTGTCAAAGCGAAGGTGGCTATCCGGACTATTACCCAGCAGAGGCTAATGGAAACTCACAGGGTATATCACCATACCATTCTAGAAAAGAGGATGCAGAGCTAGAAGAGCAGGAAGAGGACATCGACCAGATTGTAGCAGAAATCAAAATGAGTATGAGCATGAGCAGCATTAACAGTACAACAGAAATGAGTCCAGAGCACACTGGGACTGAAAACATGGCACATGACTATAAAGAGACTTGTTCAAAGGGAGAAGCTGTTCACAGTGCTAACAGGCATGAGGGGAGGCCGAAATCACTGAATATCCCATCTGCCTCTAAGCACAGTGGAGATGTGCCTAGAGGTTTTAAAGCCAAGTCAAGAACCCCAGAGGACAGGCAGAAGTGGCCACAAGAGCAGGTATGAGGTTCTCTTTTTATCCAGATTGTCAGAGGCATTATGCAACTTATGTCAGTTTTATATTCCAAACAGAACTAGAGAACAGTATGTTTTACTTTTTACTCTATATTGCATTAAACTACATAACTACTTGCATGCCTAGAAAAATTTGCTTAGTGTAGTCAACTGAGGTAAAGAACCGGAAAAGAGGTTTTGCACAGAAATAGAGAACTAAGTAAAAGAAGGTATTTAGATCCATGGGACAAAATTCTTTATTGACACTGTTTTATAATTGTGTCATTTTATTCTGTAGTGACATACTGGATGTGCCCTTAAAACTGAGGGTCAGCACTGAAATAGTTGAGATTTCCCCTGCCCTCCATTAAGGACTCCTCTTCCACTACCTTAGTGACCAATTACCCTTAATTTCTTTTGTTTTCAATAGAACAAACCAACAGTAGGTGCTGCATATATTAAAACCAACTGCAAGAAATGCTTGCATATTGCTGTTTTTGTACTGCCTGGCAACACCTTGACAAGAAACCTTCCTTGTACCGAAAATGCTGTTAAGCAGTTTTAACACAATGGTGTAGATGTGGATTAAACCATGCATGCTCTTTGCTTGTTCTACTGTTGAGTCCCAGAAAATGAATTTGGGAATGGAGCTCAAGCTTTTATAGAGCAGAGGTGTGAGGTTTTCTTCTTTTAAAAGAGAAAAATTGAAGATACTTTATAGAAAGACAAAATTCTGCTTGAAAAAGCTTGAAGCTTTGACTTTTCACCTCTCTGACTACATGTAAGCAAAGTCCAGTTATTCTGAAGTTAAATGCAGCTGAATACTATATTCTATACTGAACAGAAAACTGCCTAAGAGAGGTAAAATATTACAAGTCTGTCATCTAAATATGTATTAAGATAAGTGGGTTATTTTGCCTTATCTTTAATTAAAAGACTTCATTAAGCTTCAGAGGTATAAATTTAATGCTTCAGCTTCATTGAAGTTATCACTATAGAAAATCATAATATTGTCAGTGCCTCATGGTTAATGAAACAGTTTATCCTAGAGTATTCCATAAAAATAGACATTAAAATATGTCAGTTAATCTAAAAAAAAACAGAAAGGAAATCAAATATCTAAATATGTGCTGATGAAACAGGTCAGACTTTATTATAATGAACAAAAAACCTTAAGGGGGGTTCACAGATTTCCCATATCTACAGCAAGTTTTAAGTATTCCCTTCTGTGTTCTACTTTCAAAGTATAATTAGAACCAAACTGCATAACTTAAAATACTCAGTGGCTTACTGCCATCATTAAAGTGCTAGCTTGCTTGATTAAGGGTTGATGATCTTGATTTGCTTGAGTCGTTCCTATTTATTATGAACAGAGAAGTCCAGTTAGCTTTCTTTGGATTAGTGAACCAGCTTTCTGACGCAGCACTGTAGTAGATGCCACAGGAACCATTCCTGCTTGTAAGTTGCCAGTTTGTAAGAAGAGCTATTCTTGAATAAGGGACTTAGGTAGTGAATTCTTCTGTGTGGTTGCATAGGAATATTATTTTTTTATCCTCAACAATTGCCAATTCAAAACAGGCTTTCAACATCTTTTTGCATGCTTTCAGAGATCACTTTGCAGAAGTTGAGCTGAATTGCATTGTACTTTTATGATTCTTGTCAGTCTTTAACAACTGGTGGTTTTGCAGCACCAGCATATTGATATAACTGCCAGGGCTGTGAAAATAAACAAAGCAACCCAAGTATTACTGAGCTGCCTGTCTGAGGTCTAAGTGTTACTTCCAGCCAGTCGTGGGCCAGTGCCTTAATCTTTTTTTAATAAAGGAGAAAGTGCTGTTGCAATTGTTAGACACTGGCATGTAGCCATTGGATTTCTACAATCAGTCTTCATAGAAACCACAAACTATTGTCTAATGGATAGGGCATTAAGCAATACGCAATATTTCACTTTTCTTCAAATACGAGAAAGGAAAGTAGTTTCTCATGCAGAAATGGCAGTGTGGATATCCATTTAGTTCAGCATGAAGGGAAAGGCAAGCTGGGTGACCAGACCTTTTAATTTACACTAAAGGAGACAGCTCACAGCTGCTGTCCTCATTGATGAGAGGGACACATAGGCCTGCAAGTCATGAAGGTGTGAAGCAGCATTTCTTCAGGACATACAGAGACTCACAAATATAAAAAGCAAGGGGACTTTCCCATGGCCCCTTCCCACGTCCCCAGGAATATAAAGCAAAGATTTAAAAGGAAGTTAATTTTTGGCAAGTATTACTTGAATGTGTTTCTCATAAGACCGGCCTTGTTTGACTTTACTACATTCTGTTCAACTTCTGCAGGTTGCTCATCCTCAGCTGTATCTAAAAGCCTGGCTAGTTGTGAGTCCATTAAAGGACAGAACCCATTTCTTCCAAGATGAGTTTTTTACTTAATAGTTCAGTAGATGTCTTTACCATTAGTATTTGCTGGACCTTTAGCACAAGTATCTCACCTCACAGAATTTAAAGTACAGAGGGTTTTCTGTTTTTCTTCTCAGGAATTCAATTCTTTTAATATTTACTATAAATTGTGTAAGGGATGGATGTATTTAGTGTACTTTCTAGATGAAAGTCTCATTTGTGAAAACCAGATAGTAATGATCTTAATTACAATAATTAAAGTTCATACAGAGTAAAAGGAGAAAAACCTCAAAGCCATTGTCAGTAGATTTGCATGCCAAACTTCTTGTTAACAGAGAATTTGCCTATATCCTTAGTTTCCTTGTCTTATTCAAATATATCTGTTCTTATAAGTCTGTATCACAAAATATAACAGCAGGGGGTATAACACAGAAGCCTATGTACTGTACACAGAACACTAGTGCCCCAACCCTCTAAGTTTAGATTTGGATGCTGTTGATTTAAACCAAAATGCTATGTGAATTTCAGAGCATATATAACCAATAAGCAAATAGAAATATGCATTTTGTGCTTTTATGCATATATTGCAGTGCCCTTAGCTTTAAGGCTTCTGCTTCTGTCTTTTCCTTTCCTGGTATATTCTCCCACAGCAGGTAATACTGGTGTGTGAAATTCTAGGTTAGGTTCAGTTCTGTATCAGTTACTGTTGCTGGAAAAGGATTTTTTTTTTAATAGCATACATTCAAGAAATATGTAGTTATTAATTCATAGTCCAGGATAAGTGCTAATAGTCTTGCATATCAAATGCTAAATAACCAGTTGAAAAATGCTGTTTTAAAGGTTCTAGTAGGTAAGTTTGCTTTCAGGAACTAATCACCAGGGGAATTCCAAAAAAGAGCCAGCAATCTAGAGACTTGAAAAACAAAATATCTATAAGCATTTTATTTACTGTGTCCTGTTTACTATATGAAAACTTTGGGATATGAGCTTGTAAGCATAAGCCTTTGTTTGCAAATACTTCCAGGAAAGTGCAGAAGAGGATCTGCACTAGAAAAGCCAGAGGGAAACCCAGGATACATTTAGAGTGTATTTTTGCTCTTACTGCTTAGTACAACTTTTATTTCTTGCAGGTTTTCAATGCTAGCAGTCAAAGGCTTTACATTCATGAACTTGAAACTAAGTATTCTAAGCATTTGTCTGACTAACCTCAAACTTAACTTTCTCAAGCCAGGAAGTTCCCCCTTCTCCTCAGCATTTGACATACTAGTCACCTCAGACTGATCCAATTGTTAATATACCTGACACTCAACGGTTCTTCTTCATTATCATTTCATTTTGTGCTTTGCTTCACACACAGAAGTTGAGTATAGTCAGGCACCCTACTGACACAGATTTCTCCTGAAGTTGTTACAAGAAAAAAAAAACATTACTTAATTGACTTAGGTATATCTTTGGTGGGGGAAGAAGGAAAAGGAAATAGGTGGTTCATTCAGCTGATCCTACAATGCAGGATGACCTGAAGTTTTAAACTGATGCACTGTTTCTGGGCAAAAGTAGGTGCTATAGACTTGGAAGGTGTTTTTTTTCCCCCCCCTCCTGTTTTGAATACTATTCTATTTGTGGAGCTTCGAGTTTAATTAGAAAATTGTTGTTTTGACACACCAGTAATCAACAGGAACAGGTTTACTTGGAACATGGGTAGTCTCTGATAACAGATGAGTGCTTGTGAAGTGCAAAATACAAGAACTTGGCCTAAACCAAAGCTTGAACCATGAGAAGCTCATTGCCAGATCACTTCACTGTAACTTGTCCTGGCCAGCTTCCTTCCCAGAACATACTATGGTGTGGGGCAGTCACCCAGGCCCATCCTCTGCTCCCAGACAGTAGTTGGACCTAATGCACCTGTAAGACATCTGTACAGAACAATGGCATTGTCTGCTATTTTACTAACACTAGATACACTTCAGCTTCCCTTTAATACTACCTCTATACACTCAGCATAATTAAAGAATGGTAGAAGTAGTTAAGACAGAGGTTAGCAAAACATGGAACAGCAGCAGATAATACTGATGGAAGATGTCTCTTGCATTAATGGGGCTCAAATAATTACCGTTATTAGAACCTCATATGTGGCAGATTTTACTCTGTTCATCCCTGCTACAGTCACACTTCTAAATAATGGCATTGGCATGGCCCGGGAGCTATTTCTGATGAGTAGGAACTTCAGGTGAAAATGGGACTCCAGCACTTGAACATTAGCCATCTAATCAGCCCTTCATTCCTTATTTTTATTTTCAAACTGCAGACTCCTGAGTAGGCTTACTCTCTCCTACAATAATCAAGCATATCTAATCCCCCCAACGTAAAAGACAAAAAGCCAACAGCACCAACACTCTACTTTCACTAGTACCCTTTTGCAGAAACAGGAATTTGCCATTATCACCTTTAATGAGTGCCCTAAAGGGAAGTCCACTTTTTAGTTAAGTAGCCTGTGATATGTGAGTTCTATTGCTTCTGATTTCTCATTTTACTTCCAGTTAACAGTCAAACATTTGAGAACCTAACAAATGCTCGTAATCTTTTTTCCCCTGTGATCAAAACTAGAAATCCTTCAGATAGCCAAGAATTGCCTCATTCAGATTCAATTTCTGTGAAAGTATCATGCTGGGTCAAATTGCTCCTACCAGTAACAATGCATTTCTGATGCTATGTTAACTAAAATAGCAGTTCAGTAAAGGTGTAGTAAGCCATTCCCATTAAACATCAGCCTCCACTAAGTGAATTTACTTCAGACATGCGGTTTCATAGGAACAGTAGCACCATGGTAGACTTATGACTAGGTTAGCCACTCTTGATTCAAAAGGATATTTTAGTTGCATGTTGATGACTTTCTAAAGACATAGTAGCATTTAAGCACAAAAGCACAACCCAGTGAAAAACTGTCTTCAGGAACCAACACCAGAGGTCATAAAGATGAAACTAGAAACTGAAATCTTGTCTTTAAGTAAGATAACATAACACCTATCTTCTTCACCTTTGTTCCAGAGAGACAACAAGTTAGATGAGAACCTTAGTTAGAGCTGTTGGTTTGCTCATGCAATAGACACCATAACAAACAAGGACACCCACTGGAACCTACCACAAAACGTTTCTTTTTCAATAAGCTAATTAGTCTCCAAGATGAGTTTCAACATACATAAGCACATAGATTAGTTTCTGCACACATCACTTGATGCAGTGTTTGACCAGCATTGCTAGTGGAGGGGTTGGCCCATGTCTCAAGCCTAATTACAGCATTACAGCACAGTAATAAAGCCTTACCGTGCCTTCGTGCTGCACTCAGTGCTTGCTTATCAGATCTTTACCAAAATTTTTTTAAAAAGCTAATCTTTCGCTCCTCTCTCAGACAAACTATTCCTCTAACTATTCCTCTAAATAAGTTAACAAAGAGAGACAAACCTGCTGGTTTCCAGCAGAGCGAGCCCTCCAGCAGACAGGTGCTCCATCAGCGCTGAGCACCACCACAGCCTTCGGGGTCCCAGGTTGCAACTTCGAAGCAGGCCGTGTCGCTGAGGTGAGCTTTTAACTGAACACCCAAACAGCTTACGGAGCAGTAAGCAACCGGGGTGCTCAGAGCCAGCCCCACTCCCACACCACCACCCCAGGGCCAGGGGAGGCTGCCCTGGGGGAGGGCCGCCTATAAAGGGCCCGGCCGGCGGGAGGGGCCCTGCAGGTGTCGGACGAGGGAGGCCCAGGCCTGGCCATCAGCCAGGAACTGACTGCAGGCTGGTTTCTGCACCATGCGCCTCCGTGCTTCAGTGAGCTCCAAGAAATGGAGTCTGGTTTTCCTCTGCATTTTTGGCATTTTTGGCTGCCTCGTGATCTGTCACAGGATGCTGGACACTGGTTTGATACTTGCCCCCAGGCATAGCTGTTAAGAACACTACACCATTAATATTTTGGTAGTCCTTGGGCATCTCCTATTCAGACTGTGTGTGGTGGTTACTGCCAGTGAAAGGGGAAAAATAGTATCTCACCAGTTTTTTGGAACAGATCGTGCTCAAGGATAGCGTGCAGTGTTATATTTTGAGGGTTTGAGAGTGAAGATACTATGTATATTTCCACATGCAAAGCAACTCTGTATAGGGTGAATTCCTAGAGCTCCTTTTCTACAAATGACAAATAGAAGAACCTTGCTTATATTGGTAGGGAGTGTTCTCTCAAAGAAGTGTATGCTTTCTTGTTTACAGCACAGTATCACTGTGTACATGTGTATGAAAAAACAGGACGTTGCATGGTGTAAAACCATCCATTACTCAAATGATTTGAAGAGTAACAGCAGAAAAGTTAGGTGAGATAAGTCTAAAGCTGCATTTGGTGCTAAACAAGTTGTACAAAGGAGGTAGAGTATTTATTAGCTCTGAAGTAAACCATTACATCCAGCTAAAAATGCATGACTTTTTAGACTAAAACAGACTGCCGAGGCTGACCAGGAGACCGGTCATCTATCTGCAAAGTGCACAGGCTCCCCTTGAGGGATTTTATCATTGAACAGCAGGAGGTGAAGGGTGGTTCCCAGGACAAACTCCTGGAACTTGCTGTGATGGATTGACCTTGGCCACCTGCATAGTGCCCACCCAGCTGCTTTCTTAAATACCTTTTCACAGAGGTGCTCCTGTCTTGGCTGCTGGGCTCAGCTATGTCCTGCTGTGGATTGCTGGGAAGCTAGCATGGGGCAGCCCATACTTCAGCCCACAGAGGCCACCCCTGCAGCCCCACTACCAAACTACCATGGACATCCATTTTTAGATTGTTTTGTGTGCAGAACTGTTTAAAACGTAGACTGAATTCCAGAAGAATGTATAGCTCTGCTATAGCTCTCTCAACATGATGTCTGCATATGCCAACATTTTGGTACCAAAAATAATCTTCTTCACACTCAGAATCTCAAACTGTGTTGAAGACAAACTGGAATATTTATTTAAAGCATCTGCATATATAAAAGAATCCCAAATCTTTCCTTTGCAGAATCTGTCCACTTGTAGGATAAGACTCTTAACGTGGCTTTATCTGTGTGTTAGGGTGCAGCAGAGCCCGAATTTCTAGTTTAGCTTTAGGTCCTGTTCTCAACTGTAAATCAGGGGATAAGTATTTATAAAACCTTACAGCTGTTTCCTTCAAATGTGCTTTTCAAGCTATTGTAACATTTAACAATATTAACTGACAATTCTGTAAGAAACCTGAAGAAAGCAAGCATCGATGATGGTAATTTATTTGACAATTGGTCAGATCACCTGGGAGCATGAACCAGCTTCCAGCCCACAGTAAATACCAGAACTGATGCTTTCTAAAAATGATTCCATAAAGAAGCTCCAAGATTCCTTCATCCTTGGCCTAGAAGCAGTTCCTTCTGTACAAAGACTGCATGCTTTGTACCTGTGTGTGGGAGATACAAACACGGCTACCCTGCATTGTCCTCTCCTTTGACATACAAGTCGTCAAACACTATGCATCCTATGGAGAGAAAGGGAAGCCCTGATCCCTGTATTTTTTTCTCTCCTTTCATTTCAGAATACCGTGTAAGCAAACATTTCTTTAGAATGAAAATCTCAACCCTTGATTTGTAAAGGCTCATCATAACAGCTCATGCATTTGAAGGAATATGTTGAGCACAGAAAGTCTCAGACAGGTTGCCAGTACTGACTACTTGGTATTGCATGCTGCTGATGTAGGGACACAGAGAGCCCAACAGTCCAACGCTGAGAAGGTCTCAAGACTGTGGTAGGACACTTGGCTTTTCTTTGAGGAAGTGCTCCCAGTGACCCCCCCCCCCCCTTCATCCGAACACTTACAGAGGACAAAGTACTAACTAGTACTGTACTACTCAAGTACTAAAGTACTAGATCAGCTGCAGACATAATATATTGGGTGCACAGAAGGAACAGAAGAACTGTTTGTACCTGAGATTCTGGGTAATTAGTCTGGGGTTCCTAAGCACATAAAATAAACACTGGGAAAAAAAGATGGGCTTCATATACAAACACCAAATAATAAATAAATATATATTAAGTTCTGTGTAGAGGTGACATGATGGATCCCAGCTCATCATAGATTCTGCACAGACTTTTCTTTGGAACCCAACTAATATACAGTGGCAACATGTACAGTGCACATGCAACTGGGAAACAGTCAACAAGAAGGGCTTTTTTATATTCCTAAAAGCCTGAAAATAGGAATTCAAAAATGAAATGTCATCCGTGTATTTCGTGCTATTTCACATTAAGTTTATATGGAACTATATTTGCAACTATTATCAAAGAGCGTAATTGTTATTATGGTTCTCAGGGCTGAATAAGTCCTCCTTTTAAGATTTGTGACAGACATATTTCAATAATGTTGTTTTACTGCATCCAGGGTATGTTGCTAAACCAGCCAACCAATTTTTTCTTGATCTGCAGGTGCACTGTCAGTTCAGTCAAGTGTGTGATAATCAGAACTGACAGAGCTTTAAAAGTATTAAAATTCTGTTGTACATACTGGAGTTAATTTATTTGCTGTCACTCTCTTTGCAGTTTAATGTATCTTCATTATGGCCATGTCATGTTCCCTGCTTAAAGCATACTTGATCTAATCCTAGTATTTTAGGGAATAATGTGTGATTATTACACTTTTATTATGAAAACCCTTTGGGTATTTGTTTACCCATATTAATTAATGCATTCTACTGTACAGCAACACATATTGCTCCATATTAGTTTAGCCATGCAATATAATTAGATTTGACTTGTCTCAAACAGAACAGCATTTATAAGTACGCAGGGATACAGTAAGTTTCCTAGCTACTACAGTTATCTAGACAGTAGCCCTGTTCCCCACATCTTGGTGCTCAGGTATTTTCAGTCTGTCTCAGGTAATATTCTCTTTCCTAAAATCGTGCTTACTGCTTGTGTTTTTTTTTTTTTGTTTTTTTTTTTTCCTTGTGTATATTGTCTTACCTGAGCATTAGCATTACTGAACTAATAGCTCTAATATGCCAGCTTCAGTAGCACTATTTTTTCAGCTGACTAAACATAGCTCATAGGGAATAATTTGTCTAGAGATAAGCATGGAGACTTTCTTTGATCTACAGCTACATATTACATTTGAAAGTCAGAAGACAAGGAGTTATGTTCACGGGTAACTTTCATGCTGACCCTTTGAAATAATTCTGGCTCAGTGTTTTCCATTTACATAATTGTTGATACAGATTTTTATATGTGGAGCTTTACAGTGACAGTGGTATTCAGGCACTCTTATACATAATGGGGAAATTGAGAATAAAGGAAAGGGGCGTCCTAAACCATAAAAGAGTGTGTCCACAAATCTACTTGGCTTTAAAGATTTCTAACAGTGAAATTCTGTCCAGTACTGAGCATAAAGACATTTTAAAATTCCAACTTCGGTTTGTAAGCAATTTGAACATTTCAGTATTTGGTTTAATTTTGCATGAAATAGTTGCATTGAAATAAAATCATTGTGCTAATTTAAATCAGTAGTGTCACTGCTGCTTAATGATAATTAAAATGCATTATTTACATCCAACTAGATCTTTTATTATAATTAAAGAGCCTAACATTTTGATGTGAATCTCATGTTTGTTACATTTAAATAGGAAATTTCAACTACTGTATTGTGTTATGGTACTTCAGTATCAATAATTAATATTGATTGCATATAAATCACTACACAGAACAGCTTCATGACAAATGACTGCTTTGCATAAAATAATAGAGAAAATGCTAAATACAGTTTCATATGTTAAAGCTTTATGGATTTTATTAAATTTTTCTGAATGTGCTTTACTCTTTCCCCAACAAAACTTTTGATTGAAAGCTGAATATACTTTTTTTTTTTTTAATTTATTCAGTTGAAATAGCATTTTCTGGTGAAAATTTTTCTGACTGTCCTTGCACCATTCACTTCCACTGAAATCTGATAATTTTCAAGCTTTTCAGAAGACAAAAGGCTTTGAAACCCTTTCTCTCTTTTCTTACAGATGTGCAATGGTTTAGAGCAGCCAAGGAAACAACAGCGTTCTGACCTCAATGGCCCAGTAGATAATAATAATACACCCGAGGTAGGTGCCTTAGGCCATTCTGCCACCTATCTTCCTGTCCTCAGGCTACCATGAGGGACAGCAGGGACTAAATTGTTGGCTTTCTCCCTCTCATGCACACCTATCTAGAGTCAGTTTCCTTCTCCTGAACTGATGATAAATTCCTTGACTGCGTATTCTGAATAGTCTTTGAACCATAGCCACGAATCAGTTGCTGCCATATTCATTCTGTGTATCTGTCCACAGTATGTACTCAAGCCTAAAATTTTCTGATGGAAAATTCTTCAGGAATTCTGTTTTTTGGGTTATTGGAGAGCAAAAGCAGTATCAAAAAGAAATTGGCTTCTACTTGTTTTCTTTCTCTCCAAAATGTCAGTCTTTGAAACCAAAGGACTGCTTAATTCTCATGGGTCTCTTTAAATAATCCCTAATACCAAGCACCTCATTCCGTGCCAAGAGCTCAAATGATTCACTGCTTTTTGAATGCCCTCTGTGGTAAGATGTGTCCCTGCTCAGTCAGCTGTGAAAAAGATGTAGTGATGGGCAGACCTGCTCTTGTCACTGAAGACTGGAGCACAGACGACATCTAAGAATGCAGAAGGAGGTTACGCTCGAGGCTAGACACAATGAAGTGAAATTCAGACTTAAAAGCAGAAATCTGTTATCTCACAAACATACATCAAATTTAGCCTGTAGCCTGTTCCGTTAATGAGAAGGCACATTTCTGAAGCCTTTTGCCATAATGCAGAAATCAGCCCCTTTCCTGGAAACAGCAATGCCTGAGGAGGCTGGCATAAGGCAAGCAAATTGAAGGACTTGATCTGTTTAGAGGTGCAGTGCAACCAGGGACAGTTCTTTCTATCCACAGACCAAGAATCTTTCTTTCTAAATACTGTTAGATGTTCCAATTGTAAATTTGGGATATCATTAATAGGCAGTGTGATCTGGTGGTAATCTGTGTGGTTTCTATTGCTCATTTGGCAACTGATTTGCTGGCTCATTTTCATTTTCTTCACACACATCCCTTACTTGTTTTGTGTGGTGTGACATGCCTAAAGTGCTTTGAGATTCCAGGTAACCA
The DNA here is from genome assembly GCF_011077185.1 of Oxyura jamaicensis. Taxonomy (NCBI): domain Eukaryota; kingdom Metazoa; phylum Chordata; class Aves; order Anseriformes; family Anatidae; genus Oxyura; species Oxyura jamaicensis. The sequence continues at coordinate 5,440,838 of NC_048902.1, read as the reverse complement.
GCACCATGAAACAGGTTGGGTAACTTACGGTGATGTAATGTGTTTCACTGTGATAAATAATGGCTATGCAGAAGTTATGCAGAGAGAATTTATTTATTTATTTATTTTTACAATGGTCAGCTATTTATGATGTGAATTGACTTCAGTTTGTGAAAATGACTTAGTCACATTTATACCACATATTGCTTTTATTTCTCAACAGACAAAGAAAGTGTCTTCATTTCCAAGTTTTGTTGATGGTAAGTTTTATATCATCCACAATTAAAGTAATATAAAAAGGAAGCAAATGCTTTAATTTATTTTAAAAATGAAAATTCTAAAAAAAAGTCAAACCAAAGAGAATGCAGCTCAAAGTTTAATAAATAAACAACTGAAGCCTATTTCTGTTCAGAGTACACAGAGTACACTATATGTGGAACTATTTAATATTTTTATCCCTACCTGTGGCAATGGGAGCCTGGATTTATGATGATAAAAAAGAAATAAAGATGGAGATAGCTGCAAACCTGGAAGGAGGTAAAAAGGTGGAAACAGTGGGCCTCAGCAGGGTAGAGATTTATGGAGGTAGAAGACCCTGTTCTTCATTGCCTTGTACAGAGCAAGGAGACAGGCAAGTGCCCAGAGCTGCTCCTGTATCACTGTGAAGTGATACCTGTATTGCACTCTGGGAATCTCAGCTGTAGGGAACAAACAGAGGGGATCTCTTGGGAGAAAAAAATGGTAATCCCAAATGAAGAAAACAAGGAACATACTTTCCTCTGCTTAGGAGAACCACAATTTCATGTCTTTCTTCAACTGCCTGTCAGTCAAAGAATGATAATGTTCATCACAATCCTATTTTATCTGTCCACCTTCTTGTTTTAATAAACTGACATTTTTCTCCAAACAGAAAATAAATAATAGCAGTGCAGGGGAGACTGAAGAGTTCTTGTACAGGAAAAATACACGCAGCTCTTTCTACAGAAGAAGTGTGTACACCAGAATGTAAGCAAAGGCAGTAGGAAGCTTCTAAGGTTCTGACTTCTTAGATCTTAGACACACACATTCCCTGCAACATGAATGATAAATGAAGGTTAAAAACTTGATTTCTGATGCCATGCCCAACTCAAGGAAATCTGTGATTTAGACTAATAGAACATTCAACACATTTTTCCCCTATTCCCTGATCTCATCAGCTTGACTTGCACCTTCTGGTTTTAGTTGTTGCCTTGATGAGCTACAGCAAATGGGAAGTTCAAAGATTGCCCCTTTTACACAATTCACATCTGACAGAAGCTACACGTAACACTTGGCATGTACTGGCTAACAGGCCCTAAGTAAAGGTAAATTAAATGCATTCCCTAAAGGCAGAGGAGACAAGAAAGCAAGCTGATCCTCTGTAATAAGCATCTACTGATTGTGTAGTGGACATCTATAACAGAAGGGCAGCATGAGCTGAGCTTTTAAAATAGAAAATTTATCTGTCACAGTGCTTGCAGATCCAACGGCACATTTTTTATTTTATTGGGATAAAAAGGTTACATCTTTTTATTTTTTAACCAATCAGCTCACTACTACTCTGTTGGAAAGGGGTCAGTATACCTTTAGATAACAGTGTTGTTTTTTTTTACTTCAGTCATTCTGCTTTTTTTTTTTGTTTGTTTGTTTGTTTGTTTGTTTTTCTTGAGTAGCACAGCATGAGATGATAAGCTATCCGTTAGGCCTTTTTCTAGTGCAGGTATTATATGGTATTGTCTAACAACAATAAAGATGTAGCTCTCTAGGAGCTTATGATAGGTCAATGTATGCTTTCTGAATCAACAAAACAAAACAAAACCCACCACAACACAACAGTTTTTTTACTAATTTGTATGTAGAGTCCCCAGAAGAATAGGACCCCACTGCACACAAGAAAAGATTCTGCCAGCTAATGCTCCCTGCCCTTTCCTGAACTTTGGTGGGGCCTCCACAACCACATTCTGGTCACCAATCAGCTGTTCAGACACTTAACTTGCAGCATGACTCCTTAACTGCAGTAGCTATGTCTATATCCCTATGCATATATAATATTTTCATAGGAAGTATGGACATAAACTAGCTGTCACAAAAGACATAAGAAAAGTGTCTCTGTGCTATTGCAGTTGTGCCACTATATGCTTTTAGTGGTACTCCAGGGGTTCTTTTTTTCTACTGTGTATCTGTCCTGTCACCATAACTATCATTTGCCTTGCGCAGTCACAGCCATGATAAAATAGGGGAATCACTTACAGGTAGGCATTCTGCAAGGTGATCTATGCCCTGTGGCCACTTACTCCTTACACAAAGTCTTTGTGCTGCACTGCCGTGCATCCGAAGGTCTGAGTGACTTCAAGGAGTACAATGCTTCTCAGCAGGCAGTTGAAGTGGCTTCAGTGCTCTAAGCACAATCCCTAAACACTCTCTGAATCATGAATTGGTTTCCATGTGGTACTAGACAAATATAAAAAAGTGTTCCTAAGAGGTTATTAAATTCAGTTATGCTGCATTATTGAATGAGTGTTCGTCTTATTATTTTATGACTACAAAAGGTGTTCATTTTAAAATCTTTAGAGTCTGTTTTGGTTTAAAGAAATGTTTAATATACTGATAGCATTAATAACTCAGCAGAAAATGAAGTAATCTTTATTATACTGATAAGATGCAGAAACTTACAGTTATTTTTTTTCAGAAAAAAAAAAAAGTTATCTAACTTTTAAATATCAATACCCAACATGAAGTTCCAGCTTGTTCATGCCAAACTCATCTTCAGCTTTCAGATCTTTTTCTTTCTTTTTCCCTTGCTCATCAGTACACCTTACACACACTTACAGTCAAGGGCATGCTTAAGTGCTTTGATGAGTTGGGACCTCTGCCAAATCTGCATTTTTCTGATTTTAAGCCAGTCACAGACAAGGAAAGAAAACACTCAGGTAACCCAGGTTGACCCTGGCAATTTTCAATACCATTCCTTACATCCTTCCGGCAGATGTCTTATCCTATCTGACAGTTGCTTCCATTTCACTCATGATGGGAAATATATGTTGGAAACGTTTTCTGCCCAGCATGATTTTTTATTTTTTATTTTTATACTAGCTATTGCAACAAGCATTTTATACATGCTGTTACTATATACATGATGTTGCAGAATTTGTTGCTAGTATACTAATTCTGCAAAAAGCACAATCTAATGCTCTGAAGAGATGAGACCATATCCAACAAAAAGAGAACAATCCTTAAAGAATCAAAATAAATAACACTTGGATAATAAAAGTGATGAAAACCCTAGGATTTTTACATTTTCAAGACTTTTCAAGTCAGTTAGAAACACTATTGCTGTCACTGAACTGCCAAGACATGAGAAGTAGTTGTTTCTTTTGAGAAATTAACACACATTAATTTCACAGTCCCATAAGGAACCGTGAGTACTGTTGTTTCATGCTTTGAACATACATACATACACACAGACCTCTAAACTCAGCTTTGACAGGCCTCTGGCATAGTCTAACAATTACCTGGTAATCCAGACAAAAATGTCTTGCTCAAAGATGTACAAAGAACAGATGTAACCAGAAATGAGCAAATTCTACAATCTTGAAAACAACTGGAGAGAACACAAGCTTTCCCAAATTCACCCAGAGCTTTTGGGTTGATAAAGAAGTAGATTAAGGGACTGATAGATTTTAAAATAACCAGCACAATTTTTAAATTTTTTATTGGCAAGTTCTGCAACCTGATAGAATTTCGGCCTTTGCTTGTTACAGTAATGCCTGTATTAGAATTTGTAGGAAGCATTCAAGTTTTGTCTTCACACATGAAATATTTCAAGAAAACTAATCAAAATTAACTTCTAAGAAAGGAGGTTAGTTAAACTGATTTAAACATTATGTGGTAAGTGTCCTTCAGAGTTAAAGCAACCTTGATTCAATTTAGCCCGACTTACTTAGCCTGAAGTGAATGAAGGTAAACCAAATTAAGGCCACTTTAATTTTGAATGAGAGCGTTTATGCAGGTATCTAATGAAGTTTTGTTAACCAACATTAAATTCACACCTTTAATTAATTTCCTTTTCTATCCTTGAAACAAGGTATCAATGTGATGCAATATCAGTGTTTAGTTGCATGCTGAAAGCGGTACGGATGTATGAAACTAAGTTTTAGGTCTGAAAAAAAAAGTGAATGACTTTGTCAAAAGCAGTACCATATAAAACATATCCTCCATCTACTGAAAAGTGAAACGGTGCAAAGACATAGGCAAATAAGACCAGATATATAGTAAATGGAGTTCTTGTGGAATTTTCTTCTATTGTTTAATTCAATGAATTAGCAATACAGGAACAAGGATTGTTTAATTTTTTTTGAGGTATTGAAAGACTTGGCCTTCATGAAGAGTTTCAGTGACTTATTTAATTAGTAGATTCCTAAGGACTCTGTTAAGGTTTTTCACATTTTCAGTGGAGATTGTCATAGTTTTTTAACTCCTTCCCAATATGTTGGGAATTTTAAATTCCACAGAATTCTGTTCTGATTCTAATGAAGACCCATACCATTACTAGATTTCTTGCTGGATCTTTGCTGAAGCAAAGTATACCTTTGTGCCCACTCTACATCAGTCCTTTTGCCAGAGGCGCTGTCTGGCTACTGTGTACTTCTTCAAACATCTTGAAAAATGTGGAAAACATGCATCTATTTAAGCACAAGTTTAGCTTATGCACTGTAACAATCAGAAATGTTAAGACAGTTACAACAAAGAAACCTATGAGCATTCAGGAAACTCGCAAATAATTTCAGTGTGTTTATCCATGCAGCACAGCAAGTCTTCCCGTGATTTTTCCTCTAAAACTTCACGATCAAAACATTATGCAATACTTTATACTTGGTTCATATTTTGAGGGGGGAGGGATAACTATAGGGAATACATTGTTTACTTTGTACTGGATTTCTTGTTTCATACTAGAAATGGTGTTACAACAGTTGCTCAAGCCTTAATATTCTTTATTCGATTTACCTTCTCTCTGCCCTCTTCTGAGAGGCAGTAACTGTAAACATGTCATGTCAGTTCCAGGACCTTGTGAACCTGAAGACCTCATTGATGGAATCATCTTTGCAGCCAATTACCTGGGCTCTACGCAGCTCCTGTCCGAGCGCAACCCTTCCAAAAACATAAGAATGATGCAGGCCCAAGAGGCAGTGAGCCGTGTTAAGGTAGGGGATTTTTGTGCTCTATAGAATACTCTCTTGTCTTTTGACAGCTGGTCTCTGAACAGTACAGGATCTGCGGCTTCAAACCTATTCTGAAGCACCCTTACGTGAGTATAGATCTAGTACTATAAATACCATCAGTTTCCAGTACTGATTATGAACATGCATACAGCGTCTCCAAGGAACAAAATATAAATTATTCCAAAGTCTATTCAATGTTGTTTGAAAGCTGTATGAAGAATTAAAGACAAATTGCAGATTATAATTAGGAAATATTCAGATAACAAAGCACAAGATATTTGACTGTTTTTCCTTTTGTGTCATTAATCCTTTTATTACAAAATGTGACAATTACTCTCAATGTATTGAATTTTATTTTGAATTTCCAAACATTTAAATTTCTGTTTAGTCTTTTGTGATACCTCAAGCAATAAGTTATTTCTGATTGCAATTAACCTTTTAAAAACAGTTTTGTTTATTAATAACAATCCTAATCTGTCAGGGATACTCAATTACTTTCGATAGTCATTGAAGGGAATTTGAATTATGTTTTGTTCAACAATTACATATAGACATATGACTAATATGGCTAGAACATTAATAGAAAAACTTGAGTTTAAAATAGTGCATGTACTCTCATTTTAGACTGCTGTATTTTTAGCAGGATAAATGTTATGAGCAGCTGATAATAGACAACACTCTTTGGTATTTTTTTGTAGTCAATCAACAACATGCATAATGCCATTAAATCCAATTATGCTCCAATAAGAACTTTCTCTCACACATCCTTCTCCCACTGCCCCCAGATTTATAATTTTTAATCTGGATTCATAGTCAAAAGGTTTCCCTGACTTCACACACTGTCTTTTCTCTTTCTTTGTGCGTACATCTGTCTGCATTCTTTTTTTATGCTACTCTTCAGAGGATGCAAAAGGCGGCTAAAATCAAGAAAAAAGCGGTGTGTAGACTGTTTTTCTTGAATGCTAACGTTTACTTACATTTTTGTTGTACTTGTTCCCCACGGAGCATTGTGTCTTTCATTATGGGTCCTCATCAAGTTGTCATTTTGGTTTCTCCTTTGTTGAGTAGTAGAACACTGGATGGAATAAAATTAACTCATTTTCTTCATTGTTCACTTGCTAGAGTGCCTGTCTGCTGCTGCCGTTCTTCTGTTTAATATCTCTGACTTGTTTGGTAGAGGTATAAAGTCAGTGTTTTCCAGGAGATTTTTTAAATCATAATGCTTATTATTAACCAAAGCAGTTAGATTCATTTCCTATGCCTGTGACTTACATATATTTATTAAATTATTTTAGATATTTAAAAACAAATAAAATACATTTACCAAGTAGTAGCTGGAACAATTGAGGAGACATTTCACCAAATTAAAAATATACATTAGTTCACTAACTACACTTAACAAATATGTCACTAAAATTAACCTTTTTCTTTATGATGGATGTGGATAAAAAGCACCACAAGTAATCTCTGCCAAAGTATGTGCTGCTTTGTATTCTGCCGAACTAGAGTTAATTAAAATAAAAGTAATATGGATTAAATAAGACATTTGAGCTACAGAAAAGAGCAGCAAATACATCATTCTTCCTTGCTGTCACATCAAAGAACCACAGGTGTAACCCCGAGATTGGTGCCTGCCTTCAGCATAAGGTAATACAGTCTGTAGCCTTTTTATCCTGAGGCTGCTAACCTGGATGCTGCTATTACCAGTTAAAACAGTGCACTGTGGACAAGTGGCCTGGAGGAATAAACAGGTTCCTGCTGGGACTCAGAGTAATAGGTGAGTTCTTGGATGATGCCTTAGTGAGAGGTAGAAGCTGCTTTGCCGCTTTCTCTCCTGTTTTCTCACCTGGGCAAAGCCAGGCCTTGCACTTAAAAAACATGCAGCATTATATTGCAGCCCCACTTGCTGTGACCTTGATTTCTGATGGCACATGCAACCTTTTCCCTAGTAAACAGTGCTCAGAAGTTGAGGTCTCCAGCCATCCACCACCCAATGTCTTCCTGCGCAATAAGAGATATTAGTTCAGCTCTCAACTCCTTATTTTCTTTAAAACAAACAAAGATAACTATAAAAAACAAAACAAAACAAAAACACAAAAACAAACAAAAACCAGGAAATAAACCCACCACAGTACTGAGCACAAACTTTTGCTGGTGAGCTCACTGAAGACAGCAAAGGCTAAGCAGCTGATGTAAGTCACTTTCCCAATTTCCATGCTTTCTCAGTTCCAGTGCCTCAAGAGCTAATGCGCATCAGTGACAGTGGGGAAAGAAACAGCTATACTCTTCTTCCTGTTCAAGATATAAAAAGAGAATTTTAGTACCTGAGCAGTCACTCCCACGGGCTCTGAAAACTCACTCTTACCCACAAAACGAGTATGCTTCACTCTTTCTATGCAATAAATGCGTTTTTTTGCATGTATTTGGAAACACCTTTCAATAGTTGTCTTTGTAATGGTTTAACAACGCAAGTGCCTCACATCACATTATGCTTGAATCAGAGAATTTATCATCCTAAAAGAGAGAATTAAAATTGCCCTTGTAACAAAGCATGTATCTTCTAGACTTCAGAGGGAGATTCCCAGGCCTTGACCGAAGTGGACTTGTTCATCTCCACACAGAGAATCAAAGTTTTAAATGCAGACACACAGGTAAGTTATGATTAAAACTCTTGATTTTTTTCAGAGTTCTCTTTTGTTAGACTGTGCTCCTATACTACTAATGGAAACTTCACTACATTTGGATAAATTCGCTGAGGTGAGAATATTCAGAAAGAGCACTCCTGAATCTTTGAAGCGTTATTGTTGTAACACTTTGCCATTTGCCAGTGTAGTAATAATGACACTGGTTTTGCTTGTCTGATGTGTTAGAAAATGTCTTGATTATTGATATGATTATTGATATCTATAATTGAATTGAGAAAAAGATTTGAGGTTCATTCTGAATGCAAGTACCCTTTCTCTCTGTAAGTTCCAGCACCCAAATTTATGAGAGAAGTCATTTGCTGCTTTGATTAAGACATTCATATCTTGTCATTTTTAAGATTTAACCTACAACTTTTCCATAAGTTACATCTGAACTACCATCTTCTTTGCCTAAGCTAAATTATTAATAATTCATATTAACGCAGCATCTGAAGACTGCAGCAGTGATCAGCTTCATCTTTTAGGAATTACATACATATTCAATAATAGGTGACGTTCATAAGAAGGATAGTTTTTTCAAGGAATTTAAAATTATTAGCATACGCTTTATACAAATATTCCAATATTAAGTATAATTAACTCACAAGATCTCTTAGACTACAATCATGCTGACATAAATACATGTTAATTTTCATTCTTGTGCGAGATTTCCTTCTCATAAAAGGAAATGCATACTAACATTTTTTCTTCAGTTTTCACTAAACGTCTCCACTGTATACAGCTAACAACAGCTGAAAATGATAAGTCCTCCAGTTACAATACAGAAAGACCCTTTTAGACAGTGGTTAGAAAGTTAATTTAGATATATCCATATTAGAGAGACCCAATGTTGTGGTTTAACCCGGCTGGCAGCTAAACACCACACAGCCGTTCGCTCACCCTCCCCCCTCCCTCTCTGGGATGGGGGAGAGAAACGGGAAAGTGAAGCCTGTGAGTTGAGATAAAGACAGTTTATTAAGATAGAAAATAATAATGATAATAATAATAATATGTACAAACAAGTGATGCACAATGCAATTGCTCACCACCCGCTGACCGATGCCCAGCCCAACCCCGAGCAGCCGGCCCCCCACCCCGGCTAGCCACCCCTAGATATTGCCCAGCATGACGCCATAAGGTATGGAATACCCCTTTGGCCAGTTTGGGTCAGCTGTCCTGGGTCTGTCCCCTCCCAGCTCTTGCTGCACCCCCAGCCTGCCCGCTGGCAGGACAGAGCGAGGAGCTGAAAAGTCCTTGGCTTATTGTAAGCAGTGCTCTGCAGCAATTAAAACATCAGCACGTTATCAGCACTCTTCTCATCCTAATCGAAAACATAGCACCCTACCAGCTATTAGTAGGAAAAATAACTGTCCTAACTGAAACCAGGACACCCAAGAAATTCCATCTTGTACTATTTGGGAAAATGGTTGGAGCACTTTTATGACATCCTTTCAGTGATATTTTTCCCAAACTTGTGAAGGTAATATTTAGTCTTTTTTTCCTTTTTTTTTTTTTTTTAATAGTAGCAGACCACACCAAGGATTATGGATTTTTAACTGTTAGAAATATATCAAAACAAACAAACCATTTGTAAGCAGTTTGTGAGTGGAGAAAAGCAAGAGTCAGTGCAGATTTGTCAGAAGTAAATGGTGTCAAATCAGTAATTTTCTTTGGTGACAAGTGAATAGATTTGTCCTTGGCAGCGAAACAGAAGACATCATGTACTGACTTTTAAATAAGGCTTTTAAGTAGTCTCATATAACATTTTCTAGATTATATGATTTAGATACAAGAAGGCCAAAAATTTTTCTGTGTAATTAGTTCTGATGTTTTGCCATACAGTTGACAATACAAAGAGCAGAGGGAGACTCGTAAGCATGTTTCTTTAATGCAGTAGTTTTCAATATTTTCATGAACAACTTAGAAGATGGAAATAGAATATGGTTATTGAACCTGTAGCTTGATATATAAGATCAGTGTTCAGAAATACCGTGGCTAACTGAAGAAAAGATCTGAAACTATAATAGGAGATACTTCAGTAAGGTCAAATGTAACATTCTACATTTAGGATTTTGAGTTGTTTTCAATTACTGTATTATTTGTTTTTCTAGCAAGGTAAACTACGAGGCTACAAATTCTTCATGAAATTTAAGATAGAGTTATCATCTGTTACTGTGTGGGTAGAGGGTAATGATAATATCTTCAGTAAATGTATTATTATCCTTTCATCATAAGCAGATGTCCTTAACATGCTATTAGAATTCCCAAGGGATGGTGCCAGATGCGGAATAGAATAACCCATCTAACATGGGTAGCAGTCTTTACAATCTGCCACCTATAAATCACTCCGAGCACTGTATTTCATCTGTAATGACCAATACCACTACATGTTAGGCGCCAGCCATTTTTTTGACCTCATGGTAAACATGCATCGTCCTAGAGTATATTATCAAAGCTTACAACTACTTTTTGCATGTGTGTAAAATAGCATTCTAATAATTATCAATGTAAAGATGACTAAAGACAATTATTGCCAAATTAACAACTATAGTTGATAGCTGGAAGGTGTGGCAGGAAATAAATTCTCTATGTTAAGTAAGGATTAGTCTAAGTGCAATTCACACTTTCCCTTCTTTAAATATTTCAGCATTTCAGCTGAATGCTGATCCTTTTAAAAATTAAAAAAATAAAGTCCTTTGAGGCAGCCCATAAATGCTTTTCAAAGTAACTATTATCTTATTCTGCTGATTACCCTGAGATTTCTAGTGCTATAAGATGCTATACATCATGAGGTGTAGTACGATCTGTTCAACTAGATAAAAACAATACTGGGGATTACTATAATTACAAGCTGCCTAGAGTTTGTTGGGTTTTTCCTTTTTTTTTTTTTTTTTTATACAGCGCGTCTTTCAGAGGCTCTAAGAAGCTTATTCCCCTGACTTTTTAGCACTGCTGTTGGCGTGCTTTGCTTTTTTGGCTTGGTAATATTTTTCAGAGCTAGTGAAGTTTCTTGACTGGTGTAATTACCATAGGTCTATTTCAGCTGGTGTGGCAGCTGGCAGAGGCAATCTGTTATTTCATGGCTTTATCAATTATATAAAACCTGTATCTGCAGTGTGCCATCTATGTTTTGATCTATCTGTAGTACTGCATAGCTCACATGAGGTAGCAGCTGATTTAAAATGTAAAATTCCCAGTTAAAACATGACATGCAGCAGGGTTGAAAATGATGAATAGCACCAGTAAGGCGTATTGCCACGTCAAAACAAAGCCAGCTCTGGTGATTGTTGCCATCAGCAACACTTGAAAATGGCACTCCTGCCACTTCTTAGTCGCTTGTGCATTTAGTTACTGAATATATTGAGCCCAAGGTGACCACCGCTTGCTTAGTATACATAGTAGAAGCAATCCGAGGTCTGTACAAGAACATTTCTTCCCTGACTGCCGTGGCTTTACATGCAGAAAAACAGAAGAAATATTGTTGCAGCCTTTTCCATCTTCTTGCTTGTTCAGTAGAAAGAAGTTGGGAGTGAAGCAATTGGGAAAGCTAGCAGAGAAAAAGACATGGAAGTGACCACTGTGCATGCACTGAGTCCCAGCTAGATGCGTGGTTCCATAAAACTTTCTGACTTCATAAATGGACTCGCACAAGCCTGTTTATCTTCGAAAGCTTAGAAGAACGCTTCGGCTTTCCTTCCTCAGGTGTCTTTTGATCTTCAAGAAGGACAGCACCAAAGGATTCTAGGAGAGTTCCACGAAAAAGAAGGGAGATTCTGAGGGAGGGAAAAGGGGGCAGGAGAAAACAGAACGGAGGTTTTGAGAAAGATGGAGAGAGGACAAATTTCTAAGGACAAATAAAAGTATAGCAAGGATAGAACACCTGGAACTAGACTAGGGATGAGGGAAGGAATAGAGAAGCAGGTGGGCAGAGATGGAGGTATTCATGGGAAAGTTCAAAAAAATTAAAAATGAGATAAAGGTAATTCAAAATAGATTGGAATGGAAAGTGGGGTGAAAGGAAGAAGTTAACACTAATACACATTTACAGTCATGATATATTACTTGCCTTATTCCTAAGTGTAATTGCATTAGACAACAAAAATACGTGAGGCAATGGGGGAATTACTGCTTTCACCCGTATAGGGGGAAAACTAAAAGAAAACATTTGAGTAACTTGCGTATGGCAAAGACAGAAAGACTTTCTTGGTAGGTGAGATTAAATGTATTCATTTTCCCAGGTTCATGCACTCTTGTGAACACTGCATGTATGATTACAGCCTTCCGGAACACTGCAGACTAGTGCAGCCTAGTGCAGACTGCTGAAAAGCAATTATCTCTGCAGAGCTCCCAAGATCCTGCTGAGAGATGTCCATTATCGAGCATTTTTCCATACTGAGAGAAGTGCTATAAATCCTAATGAGCCACTACAAACCTTAGAAACCCCCCCAGTCATCTCTTCCCGTGTTGTAGGTGTAAGTGGAGAACACTTTGTTTCAAGGCTGAGAAGAAATCATTTTATGGGTAGAGATTCTCTTCAGTAAGACAGGTGGTTCTGTTCTAAGAAACAATTGGTATTGGTATTGTCCTCAGTCAAGTCAAATTGTACTGAAATTCTTAATTACTCATCAGCTTGACACTTCTTCAGTTAGGCCATAGAGATTTGTTCAACTAATGGCAAACTGAAACCTAGCTGTTTATATGAAAGATGATGGTGTTTACATAAATGATAAAAATTGTGTATTATCTCATATCTCATTAGGGTTTTTAACGGAAGATGAGGTATCAAGAGAAACGCTGCCACTAGTGACAAAGCAAAGAGGGTACCTAAGCCATCTAATGTGACTGAGCTATGTAAAAACTGACCTCAAGCAGCTCAGTGGGATATTCAGAAACACGCTGTGAGTCAATAGCAAATAAAAGAAAAAAGAAAAAAAGCCTTCTTGAAAACAGAAAAGCAGCAGCCTGCAAGCAATTGGGCTGCACACCACGGGAACTTAAACAAAAAACACACACAATAACTCACAAAAAACTAATGAACCTGTAGTGAATTTTTCTGTTTCTTCATATTAGAAATATCTGCACATATATCCAAGCAGCTGCCAAAAGCAGAAGAGACAACCTCAGTCTTAGCCAACAATCAAAGATATTTTGGACAATAAAATGCTTGGAAAACAATATACTGACATAAAAGTAGCAAAGATCACAAAGTAAAGCAAAACAAATTGATCAAATTGATTCAATACGAACATTTTTATTCCAATTCATGCAAAATTTGGTGCATGTTTTAGCTGTTCATTGGAGGACAAACATCCTCGGTGGGTGTGACCAATAAAACTATTATGGTTTTGGTTGTTTCCAGTTTGAGCAATACATAAAAGGCTGGAAAAGACTCCAAACTGACCAGCAAGAAGGAATTATCAAACGGTGCGCTTTGTTTCTTCATCAGTACAATAACAAAATATGTAAAAAAATAATAGAAAACTAACCTAACAAAGAATGGTGTGGAGGCACCAAACTCAAATGGTAGCTTAGAAATCAGATTCTTCATATTTATTTCAGTAAAAAAATATGATCTTAAAATATGTACTTAACATAAGGTTTTAAAGTAGGCAGCATTCAGTTTAAGAAATATATAAAGCTCAGGTTTGAAATGCCCCGTAAGAATGGGATTTGGATTATTTTTGCTTTAAAACAATGATATTCAACCAACAGCGACAAACTCGATTCAGTACGGCACACCAACCACATCTGAAAGTGTAATTAATTAGCCTGGTGGCCTACTATTGAAATTTTATCTTGTGAGCCTCCTGTAGTCTCCTCTTTGTCACACAAATAGGGATGTGCACATCACTCGATCACTGCAACAGGACACAGGCATTCTGCTCACATGATGGCAGAGAGTCTGGCTTTGTTTGAAAATGAAGGAGCAAAGGCTGCCTCTGTAAGTACAGAGGACAGGCACCTCAAATCCTTTCAAATTATCCTGTAGCAGTCACATACGTTGTTTTATTAATATATTATTTCACATCTAGAAGCCTTTTAATTAAAGTGAGACCACTAGCTGTTAAGCCACTTTTATTATTTCTGAACTCAGCATTGAGTATGAATAAATGAATCTTACTACAAGTTCATACTTAATGGTACATAGAAACCGTGGTGCAGAGAAAATAGTAGGCTAGGATTTCTCTGCTAATAGCACAAGGTAAAACAAGAGTTAAAAAAACTAAAGTAATTAAAAGGTGCAGAGTTCAGGGATGTGAGGCAGAGGTAGGAAATTTCAAGATATTTCATCTCTAGTACTGTTGAGGTGTTCACATAGGAAATGTACAGGATGAAGCTTGGACAGGTTTCCACTTGTAACCAATCTCAGGCAAAGGCTCTTCTGAGATGAGCTCTCCCAACATAATTGAATTGGCAACCTAGGGACATTGACTGGAGGAAGATTTTGACTGAGCCCAGATAGTAGACCAAATCCATCCAAAGTGATTGGAGATATGTAGATAGTCTTTAAAATTCTACCTAAAGAGAAGGTAAAATACTGAGTTTGTAAGATATCACAAAGAAAGAAAGTATACTTTTCCTGTATATGAGAAAGTGCTACCTTACATGTTATTGCTGTTGTAGGACATAACAAAAAGAGAATCAGGAAATGACAACATTATCTCATATACAGCTGACTGCTGAACTTAGGTCTGTCATTGTGAAACGCATCTGCTTCATGTAGCAGAACCAACACAAGTGAAACGTAATTTTCCAGCAGCATGAAATCGTTTGTTAGTATAGATCTTACTGCTGTGCAGTAGCAACCGTGTTGTACCTGCTCAGGTAACATTTCCACTGAAGTCAATTTCATGAACCATGACTTCAATCACAGTTCATGCCCATGGACTGTGTAGGGAATGTCAGAAATGGGCCCATAGAAAATGTGTTGTTTTTGTCTTTCTCAAGCAATAGGTCATCAAAGAGAGAGAAGACACATCATTTGCAAGTAATAGCAGACATGAAGAATGTCCGTATTTCTCTTTGCTTTATGTAGGAAACCATGATGGATCACGCGCTGCGCACAATCTCATATATTGCCGATATTGGTAACATCGTGGTTTTAATGGCACGGCGCCGCATGCCGAGATCAGCTTCTCAAGACTGTATTGAAACAACACCTGGTGCCCAGGAAGGAAAGAAGCAGTACAAAATGATATGCCATGTCTTTGAATCAGAAGATGTAAGTAAATCAAATTAATTTTTTTTGAACAACATATGTCACTTAGAGAATAGAGTCTCTGAAGTTACATCTAATTTCTTGAATCAATTTATGTTGTCTTTTTTTTTTTCTGACTGAAGCTGCAGATAATCTGTGGAAACACTGTCCGTATTCATATGTGTTTTCTGACTCTGCAAAGTCATGTCTCTTCAGTCCAAAAACACACACTTTATCTTAACAAATGATCTTTGAATCATTTATTTCAGCAACGCTGTTCCCAATGCGTTAGTACTTAGTTATATGGAGTTGTCCGAAATTCCACAGCCATCAATGGCCAAAATGAATTTATGAAATTGATGATCCTGGATTGGATTCCCCTAGTCCAGTAGATCGGCACATAATGCTACATGCAGGCCTCCAAGATGGGTGGCAAGGGAGTGGAACCATTCTGGTCCTCTTTCAAACTGAAGCCAAGTTGATGAGAACATCTTCTACCAACAGTCATGGTACAAGGTCGCCCTCTACCCAGTCATTATTCCCTCATGGCTTACTTACCTGTGGTCGGTTGATGTACTCCTTCGCAAAGATGCCATTTGATCCCTAAACGTTTAAGAACACATTCAGCTATTTATTTTATCTGTTCTCTTTATTTTTTTCATCCCAAACAAAGATTATGAATTAGAATGTTTTGCATAAATGCAGTAGAGCTAAGAAAGCTTAGTTCTCTATATTTATAAAAAAAAAATAATCATGCCCAGAAGGGTTTAGCAATTCTTCAGTAAAAGGGTAGAATGTGCAAGAACTCCTATCACTATTCTTTCAGGATGTCTGTACAACAGGAAGCATAATTTAAGTCGTTTTGTGCCATAACATACTCTGACATTCAATTCTGTAGTAGCCATAAAACACTTTTTGGTTAAATTCCATTAAAAAAAAAAAGTGAGTGACCGCATTTCTGATGCAAGTGAAAATTAGATGAATGTACGTACAACCAATCTTAAAATACGACTGCAGAAGTAGTGGTTGCAGAAGAATTCTGTACATGCCTGTTTCAGCCTTGTGAAAATGCTGTCATGCTATATTCTTATCTCTTGTGGCAGAGGAAGATAACCTTGCTTTGCTGCTGTTGTCTGTTCAGGTTTGGTTTTGTAGCTAAATAGAAGGTATTTGTGTCTAAAGCAGGAGACCTGAGGACTTCAACATCTGCGGAAAATAATACCAAGCTTGTAAAACAGAAGAGAGAAAGTTTGTTGTGTTTCTAACTTGACAGTTGAAATACAGGTTTGAGTAATAGGCAGAACTAACCGTTTCTGACCACTGTTGTATAGGAACTGCTTTAAATACAATTTCTGTCATACCAGTTAAAAAAAAAAAAAAAGGATCTGGTTCTTTAGTTCAAGTGTAACTCCCAGGTTGCATGGTTTGTGAGTGAAAGCAATCATTTTCTTTACTTTAAAGCATTTAAGCTTATGAAGGAGAAAAGGCGTTGTCTAAAGGTTAGAGCACTAGACTGAGATTGTTTTCAGACCTATTTCTCAGCTCTGCCACTGCTTTGCTAGGGTGACCTTTTCAAGCAACTTAATTATATTATCTCTACGTAATGCTGAAGGTTTTAAAAAATCTTGGAACTTGGAGATACAGATGAAATTAAGATGTGAGACCTGGCTATTAAGCAGTAACAGAACAGAATAGGACATCTAGGCAAGTTGGTTTTGAGAATGTAAAATGGAGGGGAACGCAAAGGACAGGACAAGCTGCAGAGAAAGCACTACAGTAGCATTGGAGTTAGGAAACAGAAATCAGTAAGTACTGGTGATAAACAAATAATGGAACGAGACAAGCGTTCTTGATGGCTTCTGTACTACTACAAACATCTTGGTATTGATTAATTCTAGTTTGACAAGAGTTGAGATGTTTTAAAATATGAAGAAATGGTACGTGATTGGCTAGGCTAATCTAAGAAACTGTGTTGCATTCCCAGAACAGATTTATAGTTTTGATTACTAGCATTTTTAGAGAGTTACATTGTAAAATGCAATTAACTCCTTTTCAGATCTTTAGGAATTACTCATACTCCCTGATGACAGAATACAGTTCCTGAAAACCAAAAATACACAGAACCCAGCTTGGCATTCTCCTGTGAGCTACAGTAGACTCGGAGTAGGAAAAAAAAAAAAAAAAAAAAAGGAAAGAAAAGAAAGAAAGAAAATAAAAAATCACGTGAAAAAAATATGTCTATAAATTCCTTTTACTTACCTCTACCTCTGTTTTTCTGTGTTCCGGTGCCATCTAGTGGAATAAGAAAGCAAATTTTATGACAGTTCAATAGTTCCTTACTTTAGTTGACTACTGCAGTATGGTGAATGTGCAAAGTAATTAGTTGCCATCAATTTCTGTTGATTTCTTTCTAATCCATATGTATTTCTGACACATCTAAATACTGGTAACTACAATGGTAGATTGATTATACATGCCATATAGCCCCCTATGACGTGAAGTCATCTCATATTACGTACTGTCATGAAATGCATGCCCACGTAAACGCTCCAAAAATCAATGAAGACACGGGATTTGAAGAGTTGTACTTAACGTGAGAAAGATACAGTTATGGCTCTGGCTATGGTCTTGAAAGCATCTCTAACATTGCCCATCAAAAGGCGGTAATGGGAGTAGCTATTGTAGATGTCCAGTCTCTAAAGAAGGGCTATTACTGGTTTGCTGGCAATACGAGACAGGTATCATGGCAGTAATGGGAGGTGGTTTTATTAAGACACTGTTTGCAGTCATATAAAACCAAGGTGGAGAAGCATCAGGGGACACTGCAACCAAAATCATTGGTGCATACATGTCTGTGAAAGCATGTGCAAGCTTAGCAACAGCTCTTACCACTCTTGCAAACACACGCTGGTCAGAAGCACAGTCTGTGACAGTCTCTTTTGTAAGCTCTTCCGTGTTGGTACAAAGCCAGTACTCTCCAGTGTTTGTTGGAACAAGTACATAAATAGCATATGGCTGCTTGCTACTGCAATGTACTGATGAAAGGAAATCAGCACTTTTTTAAAAATGGAGTTTGCAATTTGATTTTGGATAAAAGGGATATTTTCTGTACAACTGTCCTTAAAGTGACTGTATATACATACTAACGTAGCAAATATATAGAATATTTTATTTTGACTTTGTCTTCAAATCCAGTCTCTCTCTTGTTTCTTATGGTTTCAGGTATAAACTGTATCAGACCTTTCTCTCAGCTGTGTTTTGTTCTATATTATAGGCACAGCTGATAGCTCAGTCAATCGGTCAGGCTTTCAGCGTGGCTTACCAAGAATTTTTAAGAGCGAATGGAATTAACCCAGAGGATCTCAGTCAAAAAGAATACAGTGACATCATCAATACCCAAGAGATGTACAATGATGACCTCATACACTTTTCCAATTCAGAAAACTGCAAAGAGGTAAACCAGTTTGGAAATTTTATTCAAATTGATCCATCTTTTTCAGAGGAAAGTAGTTCTCATAGAAATATCTTTTGACATTTTAAGGATGGTTTGACATCTCAAGATGCATTGTTTCATCAATACTCTGCTACTAAAATCAGCTTTATGAGCTTTTAGATTTTTTCTTACCCAGGTTCCTTCTGCTTCCTTTCATCCAACCAGTAATAAAGTACATTTACATCTGACATAAATAAGCTCTGTGCTTACACTAGCTGCAGAACAGAGTGCAAGGCATTTTTATTTTTTAAAAAAGGTATTGATACAGAAAGAGAGATGGCAATCTATTTTCATGCCCGCTGTAATGATTTCTTGCTTAAAAGATACAAGAACCATGTGTCCAGAATGCTGAGGCACTGAGCAGGCTAATTTCTCTTCCCCTAGTAGAACACCAGCAAAAATGCCCCTTGAAATGGAGTTTCACACTTATAATGCGTGAAAAGGCAAGAATTTCTTTTAAGTGCCCCTAAATTATCTACGTGTAAGTCTTAACATGTATGAAATAGCCATATATTTCATATTTCATACATAAGTCACTGTATTACTGAGCATTCTCAACCAGAATACGGTAAGTGCGGCTGTGCCCAGGTTCTGCTGTGGCTTTACATTGCTACAGTGTGATGGGGATTTGGCCCATGTTCCAAAGGCAGAGAGTTTCCATGCTGGGTCCTAAAGCAATCTAAGCAATCTTACTTTCAGATGAATTGCATTTTGCTTACTCCTTCAGTCACAACTTTCCTAATAACACTCATTTTTTCTAGCATTACAGATTCTCATACAGCATATGTGTTCTTGGGAAGAGAGCATTTTTAATCCATACTTGCAGGTAGAATAGTTAGGATTTGATGTGTACTAAAGTACACATCATGTGTACTAAAGTACACATATGACTGCAATCACTAGCTATCAATAAAGAACGTTCACGTACACATAAACATGACAAAATACTTCTCTTGTAGCAAGCAAGGTAAAATTCAATTGGACAAATCTTGGTTTAACTAAAAATCAGAACAGAAAAAACATGTAACATTTCAAAGTGATTCAAATATATTTTTTTTGTAATCTTTAAGTGTTAATCAGGAACAAATGAGATGCTGTTGCTCAAATTTAGATGGATCAAAGCAAAAAAAAAAAAAATCCTTCTCTTTTAATTGCAGCTCCAGCTAGAAAAACAGAAGGGAGAAATTCTTGGAGTAGTGATTGTGGAATCTGGATGGGGATCCATTCTACCCACCGTTATCCTGGCTAACATGATGAATGGAGGCCCTGCTGCCCGTTCGGGAAAACTAAGCATTGGAGACCAAATTATGTCTATTAATGGGACCAGTTTAGTTGGTCTACCTCTTGCAACATGCCAAGGGATTATAAAGGTACCCCAAACTTACAACTATATGTTGTAGATTGTAAGCCGTTAGAGATGTGATATTCTGGCAAGCAACCCTGTAGATGTCCAGCAGATACGATTTTTCATATTGCTATGAAAAATAAGTAAACCATGACTAATAAGAAGTAGACTTAGAAAGAGAGATTCCGGGTGCTAATGTACAGAAAATTAAGACTGGAAAACTTGGCTACAGATCTCTTATTGGACCAGCAAACAAGGCCAGGTCTGAAATACCTTCCCAGCATAAGTTACTTAACTCTTCAAAGTTTCAGGCTTCCCCACAGACTCCAAATTAAAATCTGAGGATTAAAATCAGTCATAGAATGGCTTGGGTTGGAAGGAACCTTCACAATCATCTAGTTCCATGCACCCTGCCATGGGCAGGGATGCCACCCACTACATCAGGTTGCCCAGGGCCTTGTCCAACCTCGTCTTGAAAAAAATATCTACTATGCTTCTCTTGGGCTCCATGGAGATGATTTGATGGGAGGCTGAATGGGGAGCTGGTAGACTGCAGGATAGTTAAAGGGAGTGTGTGAAGATTCCCCAGATACAACTGAATCTCAGAATGCGTTATCTTTAACTGCTGAGGCTAAATCTAATATCTCTTCAGACACGTCAAGATCAGCAGCAGGACATTAATTATCCAGAGGCTGGTAAAGGGCAGGCATTTGTCAATTTTAGTCATTCTTGAATGGAAAGATTTTATAGTAAATAAGGCTAAGATTTTGATATGTTTTGTTGGGCCAAATAGCTTAGGAAATACAGTATGGTTAATGAAATAGACACACGTATCTCAAAGTGAACAACAGATTTCTATTAATTCTAGCTGTTGTTTCTGGGAACACTCTTGTTACACTCTCGCAATTAGGAAAACACTAATGAATTAAAAAATTATGATCTCTTCCAGAAATACTAACTTTGGGGATATTTTACAGGGTCTCAAGAATCAGACGCAAGTCAAACTGAACATTGTCAGTTGTCCTCCTGTCACTACTGTCCTCATAAAACGGCCAGATTTAAAATACCAGCTGGGCTTCAGTGTACAGAATGGAATTGTAAGTTTCCATGTTCACTGATTTTATTTTTCTGAGTAAGAAACACACTGAAATACTGAAAAAAATCCTTGCATGTGTTTGTCTGTGCATTTTGAGAACTTAATTCTTCCTGGTTCAAGTATAAGCTTGCAAACGCTTGCTGGGCCTGCTATAGTAGACCTTTATGTTACATCCACACATCAAGGAGATGTATACAGCATAAATATATGGGCATAAACCTGTTCGCTGACAAAGATTTCTTCATTTGTTAGCTTCTGGAGGTTGGATGTGTCAGTGTCTGCCAACTGTCTCTAGCATCTCTACCTGGAGCTTCTATACAGACCCATAACATTTGTTATTTTATTCTGTGCTTTCATTTAATTAACTGGGAGTTCAGTTCACATTGATATACATCCACATTCCAAGACCTTAGTATTTGTACCCTCATCCCTTAATTAATCAAAACCTTAGAATCAAATTTTTGAGTAATATATTGGAAATGGACAACACCAGAAAAACAAGTACTGCCGTTCTTGAGGAATTTTCTACATAATAGTTACAAGATTTGTAGTCCAGATTGCTTGGTGCAATACCTGAACCAGTTTGTACGTGTGACTCTCTCGTTAGCATGCCAGATTTGCAAGGAAAGCCATTATGCAGAAATAGAGTTTTGCAATTCTAACTTAGCTCTGATCCTATTACTTTTTTTCTCCCTTGCTAAGACTTTAATTGTTGTTCTGGTATGCAGAACTTACTTGGATCACATGATGGTAGGCAGCATCCTAAAAAGCAAAAAAGGAAATGTAATTGTAACAAGCTAAAAAAGAGGATTGTGGCCTAGGTATCTCTTCTCTGCATGTGGCTGTTTCCCCCTAACAGCAGCAAATAGCAGGATGAATGTTACAGATAACACTCACCTAGTGCAGCTCAGAAGCCTTCTCTTGTAGTTCTTCCTTCACAAGCCATTCTCTGGTACCTTTCCAAATCAAACTTCCAGGACACCGCTAGCTCAGTAGCCACCCGGCCTTATTGAGAGCTGGTATTAGCATTAAGGACTGCCTGTAGTGCAGGACCATCATCATCTCCTCTTCCTCCAGTCTACAAAAAAAAATAATCAGGCTACCTGCACAGAAAACCACATCACAAGGGACCGTGGGCTCTGGTCCCCTGTTCTGTCAAACCCATCCATTGAATTTGCCAGCTTTCTGTTTGCCACCCATATAAGAGCTGCGTGTATCTCTAAAGGCTGTCTTTTATGTCTTACTGCACTTCGGGGAAACAAGTGGCTCCTTACTGGGTTCTCAGCTATGGTCACTATCTCTAAGTAATTATTGTACCTGTTTTAATTGTTCCTACCTAAGATCATATATCATGGTGTGGTCGCAGCAGAGATGGGTATGAAGAATGCTACCTGCCTTTGTCCAGCTGGAAGCACTGAAGTGATACCTCCCCCAGGCTGACATCCTTTAGAAGCACAGGCTTAAAGCATTTGTCATGTTTGGGATTAACGCTTTGACACTTGAGTAGACAGAGGTCTGTAAAAAACAAAACAAAACAAACAAAAATCAAAAGTGTGTGGTTCTGTCCTTTGCCTTTCCTTAATCCCTTTTTCACCTATGTATATGTTTAGTGGGTTATTGCTGGTAGTGCAATCAGTGATAGCAAATCCCAAGTGCTGGGATAAAAAGGATGATTAGGATGGGATCTGGTTTTACAGGACATCGCAAAGAATCTGAGAAGAGTACGTAACAGTGTGAGCAATTTCCTAATTGCTACCCTTTAAGAACCTAGTATATACAGCTGGTGCTCTGATACAAAGAGAAAACGTATGTAAGGAACAATGAGCAATATTACGGTCTGTTTATCCACTATTTTGGGAGCACAGTGTTACCAGGGGTTGGGGTCAGGGCTGCAAGAAACAATCAGGCCAAAGTGGATTAAAAGAAGCGACAGAGGCCGTACCAGTCTGTGAGACAATCGAGTCATCCTGCCCCAGCTAATTATCTGCCATGGACTTGGAGCCTCAGTTTAGTTATTTCTGCAGACCATGGCCGTTTCCTTTCCTGGTGTGTTCTCTCCTGGTCATTTGTCATATTCACCACTGTGGACGGTCACAGTTCATTGCGGTTACATTAGCAACATTTAGGTGACATCCAACGTAAAGTTTTACCAAATTCAGCATAAAAATCCTTCACAGAAAACGCAGCCTTGTAATACATTCCATTTATGAAGAGTCTGTCTGAATATAAAAGCCAATGAACAAGAAGGAGAGATTAAAGACCTTGCGTTGGGCTACTATGTAGACGGGTTTTTGGTCCTTTAATTCCTTCCTCAGATACAATCTCCTGTGCTTCACTTAACATTTTAAAATATGACTGCAAAGTATATCTCTGTAGTAGTTTGAGACCAAACTTTTAAAAAGCAGTTTTCTAACTGCTGGCAATTGTTACAAATGTTGATGGGAAATAATATCCTTATTCTTTTTTGGCTCAGCATTAGCACAGTGAAGAAATAAATAGCTTGCCAGATAGGGTATAATTAAATGCCTCCTTTTGTTACGGTATTACCTCATTATGCATGCATCTGGTGCTTATTTCTGTTCCTCTTCTGATAACAGTTCTGTGGTGGTTCCTTTTCACCCTGCCTATCTCATCTGTGCAGGGTGTACGGCTATTGTATTTGTGAACAGACCATTTGAGCTGGGTTTTGTCTTCATAGGTTATCAGGAAGATGCAGAGCCAGCAGAGCAGATGATTGCTTTGGTTTG
The DNA here is from genome assembly GCF_011077185.1 of Oxyura jamaicensis. Lineage (NCBI taxonomy): Eukaryota > Metazoa > Chordata > Aves > Anseriformes > Anatidae > Oxyura > Oxyura jamaicensis. Next base: position 5,417,059 of record NC_048902.1, on the reverse strand, counting down.
TGTGTTCTGTATAGTCTAATTAATGCAAAGCCTGAAGTTGTGTTTCAGGGAGCGCTCGTGGAGCCAGCTTTGGGAAGTTTTAGTTAGGGGACAGCACAACTGCATAAGCCACTCTTAGGTTTGCAAAATTTCTCTTGCAGTAATAACACAGGTTTTCTACATGGCTCTTGAAAGATACTTCTGTAGCTTCATTGCACATTTATAAAAGGAAATTGAAAATTTCAAGTCTAAAGCATTAAGAAAAAAGTAAAGTATTGTGCATGTATATGAAATAAGCAGCAGAAATGTTGTATGATGGGGAGGTGAATGGAAGGCAATCTAGCAGTCATCTTCTGAGAATTATTAAACCAAATTTCCTTTAACATTGGTTATTTAAATGCAAATTATCCTCTCATATCTCATCATTTTCTTGTTTTCTAGATTATGAAAGATGTGAATCACCAGTTGTGTTTTTACTGCCGATAATCTACCACTTCTCAGTCAAGATTTGACTGCTCAAAACACTTCCTCCGAGAAATATATCTACCCACCCCTAACCCAACAAAAAATCTATCTAAAAATACAGTAAAACTAGGTAAAATTTAACAGAACAGATAGTTAGCTTATTCTGTCTTCCTTGCCTTTGTTTACATTTGTTTAAACTGTCTGGGGCAAAAAAAAAAGGGGTTTAAATAGATTAGCATAGGAGTGAGACAAGGGGAAACCTGGTTAAATAGGTTGTATTTAGGTATTTACTCAGAATAAACAGTTATTTTGCCTTGTACTGATACTTAAGGTTCCGATATAAAGCAGGCACTTGCATTAAAACTGATTGAAGCTACTGAAGTTTCATGGGTGATCACTGCAGAATGTATACAACATTGCAGAATATCTAACAGTTGAATGGATTCACCTAGTATGGTTTACTTTTTTTTTTTTTTTTGCTTTCTGTTTACACAGTAAATAGAGCATAGGCTCTTGCTTACACAAGATCCAGATCAGTCATGCTTTATTTAACAATCATCTAGCTGATGCCATAATTCAACAAGTATAATAACAAGCTAAACAACCTTGGCTAAGAAGAATCTCATCTACCACTCATACTTGGTGGTACTGCTCATCTTAAACTTGCCAGCCTAATCTGTCTCATCTCCAGGAGCTGGAGACAGAAGTCATAAGGCTGCTTTCAGTCAGTCACTTGCAAATACAGGAGTCACATGAGTCTGTGCTCTAAGTACAGTATATTTCTTTACATCTGCACTGTATCTAGCTTAACATGATCTGTGAAGCTAAGCAGAGCCACTTGTGATCTGCATCTGTTTCTCTTTTTACCTCATTAAAATACTTAACACTTACAAAAAGGAAGCTGAATCCCTTCCCTGGAGAGGGATCACATTCTTGAGTGAGGATAAGAGACTGCTTCCTGTATCTGGTGCTGTTAAAAAGACTAAATTCATTGATAGTATTAAAAGTGCTTTGAGTGCAACTGAACAAAAAGTACTCTGGATGGATTTGCAAGCCATTATCTTTTCCTTTATGCCAGTGGGGTTAAAGGTAACATTTCCGTCTGCTCTGAAAGCTTTTATTTCATCTGGTTGTATGGCCTCCGTATTTTATTTTGTACTGCAAAATGTTTATTTATAGCGTCTCTTTTGGCACGGTCCGCTTTTGTCCTGTCAGATGACTGACTGTACTGTATGACAATCCCCAGCATCAAGGAGCAAACTTTCACAGTGAGTTAAATAGTTACAGTAGAAATTTCCTATAAAGAGCCAGGTGAAGCTCTACGTAAGTCAGCTTGTCTTGTTAGCTGTACGCTTAAAAGGTAAACTACCTGCAAAGTAATACACTGAAAATCGAGCTGTAGTTCTGTGAAGACTCCTGTTGGTTCCTCTAACCCTTATAGTCCATCCGAAGAATGGTTTATGAACCACACTAGGTAGAACTCAATCACACTTAATTTAGAGTGGGTGCTGGAAGATAAGTCTTACTGCGGGATGAACTATGTTTTCTGAAGGCCAAAGAAGGTTGGGTGGTTTTGTTTATTTTTAATTCAAATTTTCCCTCCCTGTATCAGACACCATGACCTTTGACTAAGAAATAATTTCATTTATCATAGCTCTGTTAATTGTGAAGAGGAATTTAAAGGAAACTGCAAGTGTAATACAGGAAGATATTGCTCATCCACAGACATAACGTGCTAATCCGCATTGTTTTCACCTTCATTGTGTTCTAGCTTGGCCATCTCCCCACACACTATGTTAGTTACAGAATTAGATTATAAACTCACTGGGACATGAGCCACATCTTATCATACTTATATTTAGCTTTGAGCAAACTATCAGATCTCAGCAAATAATAATTCTTGACACCTGATTATAACCAATGACAGTTACTGCAGAAACAGCCATCATCGTGTGATATTCCTCTAGCAGTCATTTAGGTTTTCCTCAGTAAACAAAACATAAATCTCAGCAGTGCTAAGCTCTGCTCTGAGATTCAGACCATACATTATCTGCTTTATTTTGAAAGACTTAAGCTCACGCAACACAATTCAGCAATAATTTCTATCCAATACACATCTGTCTTGTCCATTGGGGGCCCTGTTGTGGGACGGATGTTGCTGAGAAGACAGTTTTTTAATGAAGATCTCCTTGCTGCATTGAGCTTTCTTCCTTCTATACACCATGCATGTTGTAACCTCAGAAAATTTCAAATATCAGTGTCTGCTAGGACTATGCCTGATAAATGCAATTTTTGTAGAATTATTCCTCTATTGTAGCAGGGCATAAAAGTCAAAACCTGTGGGTATTTCTCTACTGCTACCTGTGGCTGCCGGTTGAAACAGCAGCCTGATCTGCCTTCCTTGTGCTAAGCTCTCTCTAGCCAGCAGCACTATAAAATGTGGAGAAAAGCAGTGGCTCTGGAGAGCAGAGTGCCCTCTTCCAACTTGCAGAGGTACAGGAAACTAGCTGTCACACCACACTATTCAGTTAGCTTGCTGAGGACAGCCTGTAAAAAGAATTAGAATGTTCACACTTGAGACCCTGCTGTCAGCTCACTGCCTTTCAGTGCAGAATGCCTGTATGGCATCATCGTTTCCTTCAGACGAAACCAGTGCTTCTGCAGAATTAAGGATTATGGATTAAGCTCTATGTCAGTTTTTTCCACGTACATGAAAAATGTGCTGTTATTGATGAATTTTTACTCTAGTACTTTTTTTACTTGCCATTATTCAGAAAGAACAATGTGTTAGTTTGCAGAAAGAGTCCAGATGGAACAGCCAGAAATATTTAAATCACTTTCTTCTCCTACCCCAACAGTATGTAAAAACTTAATTCTTCCCCCAACTCCATTTCTGCGTGGCTGCTAGCTGTATCACTGTACTAGGTAATTGAATGTTACCAAGCCATAAGAAAGTAAAAACTGTAATTTCCAGAAATGTTGAAAAACAACAAACCATTTAAAACCTCACAGTACTGCTTATGACCTTCCAGCACTATCTTCTGGAGCCACCATGATACCACCTCTCACTGTTATGCATTAAATCCTAATAACTGCTACATTTTGACATTTCTAAACTTTAATAACCTTGATTTTCTCTTGGCAGATTTGCAGCTTGATGCGAGGTGGAATAGCTGAGAGGGGAGGGGTAAGGGTAGGTCATCGTATTATTGAGATCAACGGACAAAGTGTAGTTGCAACTGCTCACGAGAAGATAGTACAAGCATTGTCTAATTCAGTGGGAGAGGTAAGAAAACTATTAAATACTTATCAAAGATTTAAAACTGTTGGAAGAATATGTGTTTCAGTTGGGAAAAAAAAGGCAACATACTATTAATACCACCACCTCAGTAAATTGGAGTTCAGCACTAATAACAATTAACAAAACATTTTTGAACAATTATATATACATTTAGTATGTTTTTACACTTGTTTTCAAAAGTTCATGGCATGATTCTGAACCTCAGCCTACTGTTAGAATTAAACCAGTCAGTTAAGGGAAGAAATCTCTTAAACATGTTAACTACGAAAATGTCTCTTAGCTAACAACTACAGCATCTGCCATAAAAATAAATTAATATTCAAAGACCTGAGATTAAAATTTATATGTATTTTAATCCTTTCACTTCTACTGAACATTTCCAACTTACCTTGGAAATAATTTAAGACATCTCTCTCCAGCACTTTTAGAGAAATCAGCGATGGATGAACAAGATCCTCTAGTTTATCAAAATCCCTACTGATTTAGTGGTAGGATCACACACAACCCTGGCCAGATCTTCCACTAGGCTCCTTTGCCATAAATCAGAGGTAACTTGTTTTCCTGTGGAAAATGATACTTGAAAAAGAATACAGAATACATGCATGTTGGCAGGAACAAAGCTATATAGGTTTCCCCAGAACCTACATGCCTCTGTGATACCTGTTTGTTGCACATTTTACTAAACATATGAGGACATCATGCAACGTGTTTTTTGCAGCATGAAGAAACCAAGCTATCAAGGCAGCATGTGTCTGGTGAGGTCTATAGGTACTTACAGCTGTTACTAAGTTTCTGACACAACTCTGATTACCTGATGTCCCATTAATCCTATTAGTCCGTAACATCCCTCTGATGCTCATCGCAATACTCTCTGCAAAAAGAACTTAAATATGCTAGCCATGAGAGAACCTGTTTCACCAAACCCTTAACTGACGTTTAAGTGTTGGGTGATAAAGATCAAGTTGTGTGTTCAAATGTTCATCAACAAGGAGAAAACATACATAAAACTACCCTCCCACAGGGGAGGAGAGTAGAAGAAAATCCAGGTTCACTTAATATCAGAACAGCAGAATCAATTTTCAAGAAGGTTTGTGCTGCTTCATGAGAAATGGCAGTAATCAGAGTAGAGTATACCAGTGGACAGTGTTATCTTTTTTATCTGATTATCTTTCCAGCTGTATGATGTTACTTCCTGGCAGTTGTCATTGGAAAAAAAAAAATCCAACAGAACAGCTCATCAGAACCAAAGAACTTTTAACTAGAAACATTGGTAACATTCACAGCTTTAGGAACCAGTGGGAGAGACAGATTGAGCCTTATGAATTAGTTTAATCTAGTATGTTAGCAATTCTGTTAATTTCTGTGTAAATCAATCAACAGATTCATATGAAGACTATGCCAGCTGCCATGTTCAGGCTTCTAACTGGGCAAGAGACACCCCTGTACATCTAGCTTGTGACTTTTCTCGCAGCAACATAAATAAATGATTCCATCAGAGCTGAAGCCCTCATAGCTGAAGAGAACTTTGTATTTTGTATGAATGAAAGGCTTTGAAGCTGACCTGAGGACTCTGACACAAGGAACAGACAGGTGTCTGCCTTTTCTCCTTCCTTTTTATTTCTTTGCCAAAAAGTAATGAGAAGGATGGTCAAAGACAATAATCGCCAACACAAAATCTTTGTAAAACATTTAAGTATTTTGCAACATCTTCTAAACTCTTTTCTCATAAAACTTAAAACATATTTATTTGTAACCTTTATGTGGAGTGATGTATGTATGTCTGTCCTGTTTGATAACATGGTGAATGTGAAAACTTGACGAATGAGACTGCAGAAAACGGCAAAGATCAGCAATTAGACAAAGCTAAAAAAAAATCCCAGTCCCACAGAGCGGTCCACTACTGATGGCATGGTGTGATTTTAAAACTGGTGCCGAATAGATGGTATTTCAGTGGAAAGGAATGTGTGCAGTTAAAACTTTTAGATTCTAATGTAAAGAAAACCACTGTAGTACTTGGTATTGTTATGACAAGTGTAACCTGTTTGGCAAGGTGTGAACATAAATATGTAACAAGTGTTTCATATGCTAAATAAAGAATAATTGCCACAAGATAAAAATCAAAATATTTATTTAGATACATATTTATTTTTAATGCTTGTGATTTTTATGATTTAACAGAGTGATTTCATGGATAACTTATTGCACAGTTTTGTGTAATGTATGTGTTGGGCTGTTTTGTTTTTTTTTTTAACTTTTGCATATTACTTTTTTGTTTATATTAGCTCTAAACGGGAAAGCCATGCTTACCTGTTCTCTGTTTTTTATAAAGCATTCTTATTCCTGAGGCAATGTGTTTTGAATGTGAATTGTTTTGACAAATAACCTAGCACCATCAGCAGTATTAGATTGTGTGTAGATTAAAAAAAAAAAAAAAAGTAGTAGTAAAGTTGTATTCTTTATGACATTAATGTTAATTGGTGTAACTTTTTGTCTACTTTTTTTTTGGGGGGTGGGGGGGGGCGGGGGGGGGGGGGAGGGGCAAAGCCTTGAAGAAAATACACTGTGACTTAAGAAGCCTTACCATGCAGTAACTAAAGAGCTTTAGATGACTGTACTTCAAGGAGTAGTGTGTTGCATGCAACTGACCTTAGGAAAGAATTAACCTATTATCACTAATAAATCTGAAATAATAAAGAAAGCTTGCTTATTTTGTTTGTTGTGTAAGTTTACGTAGTAAAAAAACAACTAGAATATTTAATTCTTCAACTAAGTGCAGTTGCAAAGGTCACAGATTTTTTTTAAGGCAGTTCATCTCTTGAACTAACATCATATATCAGTATTACCATCTTCAGAGTAGATGTTTTCAAATAGCATACCTGGTTGCCACTGGATGTCACTGTAACTTCACATCAGTACAGAATCATGCTATACTTAAAATACATTAAAATGGATTATTCTGTAAAACTTAAGCTACCCATCTTCAGCTACATTCATTTGTGACCTTTTCACAGGATGTCTGCTCAGCTCAGAATGACACAACTGAAACCAGTATATGATTAAACCTCCAATGGAAACTGAAACGCTACTGACAAGCACTGCTGCAAAATAAATAAATAAATAAATAAACCCTGAAACGTCAACATGTGGTAGGTTCTTTAGGAGAACCTTTTCTTTAAGGCCTTTTCCAATTTCCTCTGAGAGAGCCAAGATGAAGCTTGCACTAGAAGACATAGCTGGTAGGCCTGTGCTTATGCTGGTAATCAAATTAGCATCAAGAATACTTTTTTTTTTTTTTAAGATAAATTTAAATTAATCAAAAATGCAGCAGAGCCACAAGGAAATGTTTTAGTAATACGATTATCCAAACTACTAATTGGAATAACAGTTTTTTCAAAAAAAAAAAAAAAAAAAAAAAGTTTATGGCTCTGCTAAATAAAAATTCACCTGGTTTCCTGTCACTTGGCATTTGTAAGTTTATAAAATCTTCTTTTCGGAAATGCAGAATTTCAGAGACTTCTTCCCTAATGCACCTTCTGGACATAATTCACAGAGTACTCAAAACATCAGTTTTCAATAGCACATACTACTCCACCTAATAAACTCTGGAGCATTCAGAACAAAGTAAAAACAATTCACACTGCAACCTTTAGTGTAATTGAAAAAGGCAACATCTTGAGGGTAGGGTGGGATGGGCAGGGAGAGGGAGGAATAATAAGAATTTAAATACAACAGATCAGTTAGCCTGGCATGAAAGACACTGGAAAAATGAATTAGAAGCAGCACTGTATGTGCATATGAGTCACCTTTACATTTCTATCCAAATCAGTTGTTGAAAAACCAAAGTCCAGAAATACTTTTTATTAAAACACTGATCATAGTTAAAACACTTTGAGGTACATTAAATAAATACAACTTTTAAGTTGTACAGTCAGTCTGTGGTGGTTTTGCAATGATTTTCAAGAAATGCTAGACATCATCAACAGCATTTCTCTAAGTACAGTGGAATATATGCATTTCTGGTTGAGAAAACATTTGTTACGAGTTTACTAATAAATCAGTTAAAATTTTTCAAAATGCAGGGCTGAAATTTACATTCAGAAAATGAGGTGTTCTCTTCCTGCTCTTGGAAAAAAGTGGAATTCCAAAGAAAGACACTTTTTCCTTTTTAAGCCATCCACTACTTGTATTTCTCCCAGTCCTGGTTTCTTCCTTAATTCTCTCTGCTGGTATCACATACCTGTGAATATTATCAAAGGATGGTCTCCCGGCAAACTCCAATTAAACTGTGAGGCCTGTCCCGCTCTAACCTGCGAGTGATATGGGACCTGTGTAAGAAGGCAACTGGAGAGCTCAGAGCACCACAGCTCTGAAGATGAAGATCTTCTTGGAGCCGCTTTCTGGAGGTATTCGCACTCTGCTGGGAACTTGTTATAACCTGTTCATCAAAAGGGCAGAAGTGGAGAAGGAAAAAATGGGTAAAACGGTGAAAATTGCTTTCATGTACAAGATTCAGCTCCTGAATATTACATCCTTCAAGTTACCTAGTGATGGACCTCCCACAAAGGAGTTGTCTTCATGCAGCCACCCAGAGTCTAGCCCACTTGTGTTTTTACAGCTGGCCACAGCTGAGTGCAGCCTACTGGCAAGCAAAGTCAGGCTTGAAAGGCATCAGGCCTCGCACCAGTACTGTAGTATTATATCAGCAAAGGGGCAACCAAGTATTCGTTTCTCTATACGTGAATGAAAAGGACCGGTGGAAAAGACAGCAGATCTGCCTTACAAAAGATACAGGTAAGTTTGGAGCAAATTAAACTCTATTTCTTTAGGAGACAGAGATGTTTTGCCAGCTTTGGTGAAGGTGGGAGAGAACTGAAACCTTACAAGCCTGATAAGCACTTTGGTGTTAACAGAAGTATCAAGCTGCTTCACAAATCTGAATTTCACAACTATTTCACCAAAATGCTCTGTCTTCCTGAGTAGATTGCTGGGATAGCCTGGACTTGTACTGATAAATAACGCTTTCTGGCTGAAAATAAAACTTCACTAGATTTTTTGCTTTATTGTGAAAAATTTGATGTCCCCTTGGATCTAAGAAACCTGACCAGGATAAATACTGAGTGATGGGTTTCTGCTACATAAACATTCAAATTCTTTCATACTACTTCGTTTCGGGAGAAACTTTTTTTAATTTAAAGAAATTGTTTTCAGCTTTCTAACCTTGCAGATTTAATGACCTGCAAATCCAGTAAAGCAATAAAAATGTTAGAAGTTAATTCCACACTGACCCTCTATTAAGTATAATAGTACTGCTTGCCTAATGCCTTGACTGTAGGGTTAACCAATACAGTGATGCTTCTTTGTTCTATTTCATAGTTAGCAAAAAACAATCTTGCAACAAGCTTTTTAAAATGCTGTATGCTTCCTGCTATACATCAAACTATCTCACAACAAAACTACACCCTGCAATTTAAGCATTACTATACCCTGTTTTAACTAAGTGACTCATTAATACTAAGTAATACTAAGTAACTTATAACGGAGAAACAGCCCCAAGCATGCATCCATAATCATCTGTCCAGCTCTGGAAAGTCTACCATCAACCTGAACATGGTTAGTCAGTGTTAAGACCATTCTGCTTTTGAATCTGACAGCGTAAAAGAAACTTCATTTTTAGAGCTATCGTTCTGGTAACAATACTAGCAAGAGGTGATTCATCACCTTCCTTCCTGGAAAATAAAAATAAAAATAAATAGACATATTATTAAACATGCATTAGATTAGATTATAGGCGTTGCTACCACTACTAATTCCCTAATTCCTTTTTTATATAAATATATATGATTCCTACCAAGCCTTGCATTTGTTTTATTCTCTCTCAAAAGCATAAAGTGTCAATTATTTTTCTTAAAAATAGCAAGGGTCATTGTCATTCTTCTTGTCAGGAGTACGGGTAACTGCAGTGTTCTGTTTTGATAGCTTGTGGCCCCGGTTGTTTGTCTACCCTTTCTTTTCAGCTAGTAGCTAATGCTGCACAAATACATCTGACTTAACAAACAAACAAACAAAACCCAGATCCAAGTCAGCTCTTGAATCCATGCTATCTCCATGTATCAACACAAATTTATGTAGGGAATGCTATACCTCAGGATTAAAAAGTCTTTGAAAATAAGGGATATTGCTGACTATCAATGTGTAAAATGAGTTCCCTACAGATCTCTTAGGATTTTACCAGTGCTGGCTCCAGCTGAAGAATTTTAAATGCATTTATAATTGCCTCAGTGTGAAATGCATTACTGCTTGATAAATATAAATTATTTCCTACTAAAGCCATGTTACCACAAGATATCGTTTGTAATAATTCTCTGAACTATTGAAAACTGTAACAACATTTAGATAAGGCACGTGTCCTATCAGAGTTGAACAAATCTTTAGAACATGAATGACCTACCTGGTCTATAATATTGGCACTGAAGATGGCTTCTTCCATGTGTCTTTCATCAGATTTTATTACTGATCGTATACTGTTCACTACGTGACGTACTTCTGGAGGGAGATTACAGTTTGAATGTTCCAAAAATTTGGCAACTAAAATTTTTGTGTCTTTATATGCCTTAAGGTCCACTAAAGAGCGTGGTCGCTCTTTTGAGGCTGTTCGCAAAGCCTTTGGCTTTAAGTGGAAATCAATTTTCCTTGTATCCCTCTGTTTTCCAGTTGGTGGGAAACAGCTCAAAGAATGCTGACAAGCAGAGGCAGCCATACGAGAATCAGAAACAGGAACTAAAAGAAGGGGGGAAGAATATCTTTAAAGTAAATGTTTTTTTAAAACAAACAAAACACAAACCAGAACAACAAATAAAAAACACAAAAAAAAGCTCCAAAAAAAACACAACAAGGCAAGTCAAGTATCCTCACAAAAGGTTTTGTCAGGTTTTGTCATCAATTGTCTGTTTTCTCCAGAGATAACAAAAACGTGTCATTGAGGAAACCTTTTAACCAAAGGCCAAGGTACAATTCATTCTCATAACCCAGACAGACCATATTTAGGAAGAGTGTGGGGGTAATTAAAGTACTTCATAAATCAGGCATTTTTGTTACCTCGACTTTCAGCGATTTCAGTGAACATTAATGGTAAGGAGAAACACCAGCTACTCGGTGTTACGTATGTAACTTGGAATGTTTTAGCTCGCTTGGCTTTAAGGATAAAGTTCCCCTTACTTCTAGTTAGGCCCCAAAAACGATAAGCAGAGAATCATATATGAGATTGGTGAGAAATACAGAGAAAGCAAAAATGCTAAACTGAAAGAGTCTTCAGTCGCAGCATTTGTGATTTGTGATCAAAGGCGGCTTCCAAAAAAAATTTAAAAAGGCAATATAACCGAATGAGAAAGTTCTGCCTCCACTCCTCATGCTTGCACGTGGAAAGAATCCGTTTTTGCTCTTTACAGTATGCTGTGAGACAAAGAAACCCAATCCACTATATTTAGTACAAGAACCAGGAATCTGGCAAGAGGTGGGCTCCCTGAACAGGTGTAAGTATGGTTCTGTTGGAACTGTCCATCATGCATGTATGCTGTCACTGAGCAATTTTTACTCCGAACTTTCTTGATCATATTTCTCTATCAGAAGCTTATTTTAATTTTCAAACCAAAATAAAGAAATCTACACAATTCTGCTTTAGAAAACAGATCCTCACCTGTTTCTGATGTTGCTGGAGATAATCCTGCATCTTGATGCTGTCTACATGTAGGAGTAGTCCAGGTACAATGATCACCTTTAACCAAAGACAGAGACAGACAGAAACAGCACAATCAAGCCGTTATCCTGTGCCGAAAGCAAGGAAAAATATGTTTGGATCTTTTGTCAACTCCTTTACTGAATGAATCTACTCAGCTGAAATACTACTTGCAAGATGTCCACTACTATACTGAGAAATATCCTTCAAGCTGTTAAATAAACGCAGACAGAAAGATAGTTCCTTGCTTGTTGGTTTCCTCTTATGCAGCTGTCAACTCCTAATACCTCAGGCCTAAGCACGGAAGTTACAGAAGGCTCAACGCGTTCTAAGGGCAGGCCTCAGGCCATCCCGTATTTCCTTGGCAGACAGAGTTTGTCTTTAAAAAACAAAAACAAACAAAAAACTGGGAAGATGAAGCTCTCTTATTTCTATAAGAACGGTATTTTGTTCAGTACTTCTACCTCTTCCCCTCCCCCCGTTTAAAAAAAAAATCATTCTTTGCAGGAGAGATGCTATCCACCACGAATTACATGAATGGGTAGGTGACCACTATGGTTACTGGTGATCCAGTTAATAACAAATGTTTGCAGAGCTTCTCCAAACAGCTCTGGACATAGCTGCCTTCTAATGACTGTTTCTGGGATGCCAGCACAAGCATCAATGATCGTAAGATCACACTATGCTGTAATTAACAGTGCACTCTTTTTGATCTCAAGCTTCTGATGGGCAAGATGGAATAAGTCCTTCCATTTCTGCTGTGTGTGTTTGTCTGTTTTCAGAACTGAAAACTATTTTAAACTTCTTGGTAGATTAGAAGATGTTTTCTTCCATACCTTTAGGGAAAGTTTGTAATGAAAATAATTAAACGTAGTCAAACAAACATAAGATGCTACACAGAAAAGTAAGAAAAGAGACAGCCACTGTTCTGTCTTGAATTTTCCTCGTGCTGACATACTGCAACTCATGAATCACAGCATGCTTAATGAGAGGAGACAATCGAGAAGTTCCATCTTCCCATCCTTTATTACCCTGCTTAACACACCTGTGCCAGAGACAAAAATACAATCCTGGACACTATCCTGAATTACCTGGAACACAGACACTACCATAATCACTCTGGAGTATCCCAGGACAATTAGCTGACAGAGCCACGTGGTTATCACATTTTGGTATAGATTAAGTTTACTGAAGCAAAGACCAGTGCTGTAAGTTGATTCTGTCCTCCTTTGCTATGATAAACTTCATGGAGAAAAGACAAAGGAAAATGTGCAAACCACCCATTTGTAAGGTTCCCCCCCCTCCCTTTTTTAAGTGGTAAAAACTTCTAACAGAGATTTTATGTGAATGCACAAGGCTTAAATTGTCAGGGACCACACAGTGATTATAAAGGCAGTTATTAAACCAAACTTTTATCTAGTTTCTATACTAGAAATGACAGATACTTTAAAACAAATAAACAAGCTCACTTTCAGCATTAAATGATAAATGGGGGAATTATTGAGTCCATCCTGCCGAGATGTGCTTGAAGCACATGAATTATGTGTTAGCAATCTGAAAGCCTACCCAGTTGTATGCCTGACTCCTAGATCACTGATATATTAGATCTCATACCTGTTGTGTCACAACCCTGTTGCACTCACACAACATCCCTGTGCCAAATAATTTATGCTCCAAACGAGGTGCAGTGCAATCACAGTAACATTCAAGGCCAATTTACAAAATAAAAAAGCCCTACACAGCTTTAATTCTAAATCTGTTACCATTGACTTCTATGGGCAGGTTAATCAGCAGGTGAGTTATTTTTCTTAAAGCAAAAAGGCAGGATCCTAGGACAAAAGTAAACCCCACTTACTGATCTGACCATTACATTTTCCCATTTGTGAAAATGCCTGAAGCTTCCCCAGCCCTCAAATCCCCAAAATCTGTAGCGTGTCTCTTACATGACTTATTAGTCTCAACAAGATGCAGTTAGACCAGTAGTCAGTCATGGAAAACCTAGATCAAATGCTTCTTTAAGTGAGCTGAGTATAAAGAACTTCAGCTGTGTGTCACAGCTTAGGAAAAGCGTGCTCAAGGGCTGCTACAAGCAGCCTGTACATGTTTGCAGAATGGCCACTTCTGATATCCAAATAAAGGTCATCAGCAAGTACAGTGAGGAAGGTGAGTGAAATTAAGTAGTGAAAACCTTCACAGAGTAAAATTTTGCAAATTCTAGTTTGCCAAAAATATAAGTGAAAGAAACGTGCAGATCTAAACTCAAGTGCTTCTCTTGAACATTCAGTGTTAAAGAATCTTCTGTACACAGAATAACAGCACAAATACATTCCCTCTGAGTTACCCCATCTCATTCTCCCCCTCTGCCACGTGCAGATCAGTATCTCTAGAACTCTCTCTGCTTCATTATTCATTATTACAATCTTTGCTAAGACCAGTTAAATCTCAGTAATGTTTAACCCCTGTTCTCAACTAGGGAACTTGGAAATTAGTCAAAATAATTCCTGTAACTATAATAAATGAAATAATGCCACTTCTCCAGAAAAGATGATGGATGTATTTAGGACGTGTTAAGAATGACGGCAGAGCATCTGTTATGGCAGATGTCCCAGCAGTCAGCTAGAGCACATAGATATGGCTGCCTCCATTAATATCTCTGTCAAACACTTCTCAAAGAGCATATGGAGCTCAATATGGAAAACTCACACAATGCAGTCCAGAAGAGAAAGGGCTGTTCTTCTCATGTTTGGCACAGTGTAAAGGATTCAGAACTTCCTACTTACTGTCTGCACAGCAGCTTCATATCCTAGCCCAATAAATTTCATAAAATAAGTGCAGACTTCTAGATTAAAGATTCACATTTCCTCGACAGCATGCTGAAAGCAGATTTCTAAAGGTAAAAGACATTCAATTACTGAACTAGGTATGAGGTCTCTGAAATTCATAGGAACAGAATAATGATGCAAGAAACAGAACAGAACCAACACTTCATCTTCCTAAATGAAACCAGTCATTTCAGCATTTTGTCTACTTTTGTTCTGAGCCAGTCATGATTTTTTCTCTTGAAGCCTTAGAAAGCCCAGTGAATGCATATGTATCAGCATCATCTGATAACTCACAAAGCTTTCATCTTTACTTTCAAACCACTTCTCCAAGTCACCCCTTTGAATCCCTCCAGTTTACATCCTTTTGTAAAGCCTGTACTTTTCAAATGCTTTAGACAGATCTACATTCCTGCTGTTATTTGACCAAGCCACTCCCTAATAAATCAAACATTTATTTTCCACCAATAAGCTGATTTTTATGAAGATACAGCGTTCAGCTAACAACTCCTCTCTTCTTCCCAACTTGTCTAAAAGGAGATTCATAGCAGAAGATGCTTATCCTCAGCAGCCAAAAGCTTTCCTTTTCATTCATCAACTTGTCATGTGCCTCAACTTTCATTTAGTTTTTTCTTTAAAACTTGTCACTGTACAGTCCAATACAGTTACATTGTGACTGCCTCTGAAATGAACCAGTCCTGTCAATGTCAGTGTCACCTTCAGGAAACACAACCTGCTGTGTTATAAGCATGACAGCTCAATTAATCATTTCCCACATAGAACCCAGCTATTGTTCAACCTTGTAGTTCAGTTTCTCAATGTAACAGTAAAATAGGGGTGGAAGCATCTACTCAGGAGACGGTTTTCTGATCGGCGCAGAAAGGCTGGGACAATTCAGAAAACCCAAATTTAATTCACTCTGTCATTTTTACCACTTTCACTTAAAAAAAAAATAAATCTAGAAGGTGTGCACGGAATTAAAGTCTTCACATTCAGCCCTCACTGAAAGGTTTCACAACGTACAGCAGCACCAAATGCATAAAACCATCACTCATTAATTCCACGCTCCATCAGCCTCGTCATACTACACCTACCTTCTGCATAAGACGAACACGATACAGGATCACTCGATGATCGGACTATATTTGAAATTCGGTATTTTGTCACATGCTGCTGCTGGACAGTACTCTCAGGGCTACTTGCATATGATGCAGTATTTGGAGGTCCAAAACAGGGAGCAGTCTGGGAAGGGACAGCAGGCTGGCTAGAGACCATACAGCAGATCTTCTTTTCTTTCAAATGTGACATGACATCGCTTTCTTGAGCAGAACTCTGCAATTCTCTTTCTGAGGGGCTGAAATTCTCTGAGGAACAGTCTGAGGATCTGCCGTGGGCACAGTCCTCATTTTCCTGTCCTTGTGACTTGTCCATAGATGTTCTGCTGTGCAAACTGTCATCCTCATCAGGAAAACCCTCTGAGCAAGTTCTGTGGAACCTGCAGCGGATGCTGTAATCCAGACTGCTGCAGCTCTGGCCTGTAGCTCCTTTGCGGCTTGCACAGCAGGGAGAAAAATCTGCTGAACGGAGAGAGCCCTGAACTTCTAGTGAACAAAGATCTTCGGAGGAGCAGCTGTGGTCTGGGACATCAGCAGCCTCAGAGACCATCAATGAGGTGCTCTCACCAGAAGCTGCAAAAGAAGAAATTGAGAGAAAAGGGAAGACTTGCACCACCACCACCCTGCACTTTAAATATACTGATTTAAATTTAGGAATTGTCAAGTAGATCAATAATGATTCAAAACCTTCCAGGTGACAGAATGCCAAAGCAGTAACATAATTTCCTTGTTTTTAGTGTCTTCCAGCAAAGATAATTTGTGTTGTCAACTACTTTCATCAGCTAATAAGCATTTTTGAGCACTGAAGCCAAAGTTCCATCTGAAACGACATTTGGATAACAGCAGATCTTCCACTGCTGGTTTCTCTGGTAAACAGCGAGAAATTGCATGTGGTGGTAGGCAAAGTAATACTTCACAGAAATGCTGGGAAAACAAGGCTCTGATTACTTCCAAACCTATCACTTCCGTAAATGAGAGCTTTCTAACCAGGCATAATTTCCTTCAAACATATATCTCAGATCTTTACAAATGAGAACTCTTCACATCACATCTCTGGCACACAACCTAAGAAATCAGACACTCACGCTTCAGATACAAGCTAAACCTTCTGTGCAGGGTCACATCATCTTGGAAGCCCTCTGTACTACAAATTGACATCGTTAACACTTCCTCTGTCGGGTGTTCATGTAGATGTTATGGATGAAAATGGCTCCTTGTATGAAAATAAGCATTTGGCTCTGCATTATTCCCAAATTGGTGACAGAAATGAAGGAAATAGAACCAGATCACATCATCTCCCAGTCTCCAGTAATATAAGCAACAGTTTTCCCAGATCTGACTGCAATTCCTGAGGAGGTCCTACATCCAAAATCAAAATATTTACAAAATATAAATCACATTATTCTATTCAGCTCAGCATCCTCTGATGCCCTTTTCTGCATAACAGCTGTCACTAACCATACTGATGAGACAACTGTGCTTTAACTTTTGTGTTCACAGGAACAGAAAAATAGGATCTTGCAGCGAATAAGAGAATGTTCATAAGCACCCCCAAATTTTGGTGTCTAGGAAGCAGAAAGCTTTCCACGGTAGGCAGAAATTAACTATCAAAATGAAAATCAAGTATTCATTAGATTAGATTTTATGAAAGACATTTTTTCCTCACATAAAATGGATCAAGCCAACTATTTTCTTTTGGGGCTTGTAGGAAACAGATCTGTAATACAACGCAATCACAAGATTGCCAACAAGGACATTGTAATCAATTATGGAAATAACATCTGTGCAGCTACATTATGTCAAAAATGCATAATATGCACTGCTCAAACTGCAGCAGTTTATTGGACCATTTATATGTGATGGGTCCCCAAACATTTTTTACCTAATGAGATGATTCTTTTCAACATATTCTTTTAACTGAGGCTTTGAAACATCTATAAAGTTATATGGATAACTGGATAAAATGGAAGTATCAAGTTTGTGCCTGTCTTCAGAGCAAAGATCTTCACTGTCTTAACTCTGGTTTGGTTGGATTTAACTGATAGCTAGACTGGGGCTGTTTGTACCGTTTTCCACCTCAAGGGCCTTACGCTGTGTTTGCAGCTTCATACTGTGGAACTCTTCTATGGGTGCTTTTTTTTTCCCCGAGTACTATACAAAGCAGAAGGGGGCTGAAGAAGATGAGAAGGGATCACTGCTCAGAAGGCAGGGACTGGTGACATCTGATCGATTTTGCACAACCAGAAGACCTTCCTGGTTCCCTTACGCATGTGCACAGCACAGTATGTAACATCAAAACCATGGCTTTAAGCTGGTCCACTGCTTCCAAGTAGTCAAAAGTCTTGCACTGGCAAGACCTGCACTTAAAATTGAGTTTCATATTGTGGATGTGAAGTCCAAACATACTTCTGAATTTTAGTACCTAGCTGTGCAGACCAAGTCCTTGTTAATAGCAGAAATTAAAGGCCAGTCACCTTCAGTTATCGTACTCCACTGCAGTTGTCAAACATCAGCTTGTTTGTTTTAATATTTAGCAGTAGTTAAAGGTGACAGCTGATGGTTCTTCTGGAAATTGAAGTCCTTCAATTATATGCAGAACAGACACTGTGTTAAAGACCAGATTCTCCTCGCTAGCCTGCTCCTCTGCCTATAAGTGTACTAACTGAGAACACCTACCGGGCTGTTCATTACATGAAATTATATGAAAAGTACTTATTGGAAGTTTTACTACAGTAATTATTTAATGCGAACTACCCAGCATCTCTCAGTCCTCATAGCTGAAAGCACTGAGTTTAAAAGGCCCTCCACAGCAACAGACATGTTAAGGAGGCCTCTGTTAGTAACTTTTTAACTTAAACATGCTCTGAGCTGTTACTCATATGCTGCTCTCATTCCAATCTGTGCTTCAGGAAGCACATTTCTTGTCTGGGCTGCTGGAAGCCACGCAGGGTAACTGCAACACACAGAGGGGGCATGTGCACTATCTCATACAGGCACTCACGTTTGTGACAATGAGAAACAAACTGCCTGTTATATGCATAACTCTTCAAAGAGAAATGACAGTTGTCATATCTGCCTCAAAGGGCTTTAATCACAATGAGCATGCTTCCAGGGGAGCTAGAGAGCATGCTTTGTTAAACAGAACTCCCTTCTCAATTCCTCTGTGCTTCCAGCCACATCTTTTATGGCTGCAAAAAGCTTCTTGCCATGAACAATTTGGAAGCAAATCCTTCTTTCTACATTGGCAAAGGCAGAAAAGAAGTAAAAGCCCACTCAAAAATCCTAAACAAAAATATCTCTGCCAAGTAGACAACAATAACACTATGATCAATCACCTTGTGTGCTGAAGCCCGGGGTCATGTTCCTCTCACCCAAGCTTGATTCAGATACTTGCTGATCAGTACCAGTGACCTAAATGAAAATTGTTTAATGAAACAGTACATTAGTCAGCAGTTTACCAAAACAAAGTATAGCACCAATGATCTACACAATACAGAGCTGGCAACATGAAATAACTATCTGCTGCTACTCAGTCTGAAAACTAATTGCAATATTTTACAATGTTTTTGGGTCCGGAAAAATGCAGTGCAAAGCAACATGCTTAAAGCGTTTGTTAGTTTGTTTTTCTAGAATCTACAAACTAAATTCATCTTGAATACAAAGCAGCTGGGGCTGCATGGCCACATTACAAAACTGGCATGTCTGCAGTGCTTCAAACTTATTAAGAACAGTCTCTTTTTCAATACTCTATATTTTTCGTATTATGTTTCACATTATGTTTCACATGATGTCACCCTAAAAAGGATGGAAAACAAAAAATAACCACAAAAAAAAAGGATGGAAAACAAAAATAACCACAAAAACAATCATAAGAGCAGTGTTCTCCTCTGTGTATTTGCCAAGATGTTAATACCTGCTGTATTTCTAAGCCCTGTAACATCACTGCCATGCTGAGGCAGGGTGTTCTCCACCCTGCCGGAGATTGCTGAAGGGAGATAATACTACTGACCCTTTTTCTGAAAGAGTAGATCTAAGTGGGTAACTTCCCTTCACTTTTGAGAATTGTGTCAACAAAATACAGAATCAGTCATGCTGGAAAGACTTTATACATAAACAACTGAAATTTGGAAATTTTTCTTTCTGCTGATTTTAATAGACTTTGTGTTGAACCTTTTTGCCAGTCTCATTAAATTTTCAGCAGTTCTTCGGGATCATGATTATTGTATGTATATTTAATAAAAAGATTCCAATAAATAGCTCATAAAAATACATGTGAAAAAACATAGAAAGACAGGTCAAAGGGAATAAGATGGATACTATCTTCAGCAGAAAGAATCAAATCTGCTTCTGTAGGGCCACAATTAACTAGTAAAAGCTCATTACAGCTGGTGACAGACTTGAGAAATAACCATCATTCACCTCTTTGAAAACCTTTTTGTCAAGAGATTAATTTGTATCTGGCCTTCTAAAAAATTCAGTATGACACTATTACTCTGAACTTATTAAGAAAAGAGCTTTCAATGCATATGCCAGTGTAGATTAATCATGCATATATACACATAGCTTTTTGCACCCACTCATTTTTAAAACATATCTATCCATAGCTTACTCTCACCAAGTGAGCAAAAAACATTTTTCAGACACTATTTTTAAAAGTGATTCTAAGCCTAAGGGTTTGTGAATATAACCCCCAAAAATAAAAAAGAACTAGAAAGAGTTTAACTCAGCAATACATGCATAAGGGATTGGAAAACAATGAAAAAGCAAAAGCAGACATA
Organism: Oxyura jamaicensis; assembly: GCF_011077185.1. Classification (NCBI taxonomy): domain Eukaryota; kingdom Metazoa; phylum Chordata; class Aves; order Anseriformes; family Anatidae; genus Oxyura; species Oxyura jamaicensis. Next base: position 5,396,870 of record NC_048902.1, on the reverse strand, counting down.
TTTTTAGAAATATGCTTGGAAATTTCTTAAGAGATTTTTTTTTTTTTTTTTTTTTTTTCCTTTGAAGAAAACTATCATATCTGTTGTAAGAAAAAATCAGTGATGTCACTGTAAGTTGCAGATGACTCCTGGGAACTCACTGTGGAAGCGCTTATTCTTCTGCTTCAATCTAGCACAACACATTCATGTCTTTAGTACGTTTTATTCACTACATCAGCGTCCTAGAAATACTCTGCTGCTTATGCTGAAATAATAGCCTTCATCAGCTAGGAGATTTATATTTTCCAACCTGAACACCTACTACCAAACCGAAAAAGTTTATTTTTGAAAATGGAAACTGTAGTTTCATTTTCAAATAGGTAATGCAAGAGCAACTTTATGGAAGCAAGTATAAGCTTGTAAAAAGGATGTAAAGTTTGGGAGATGTTTTGTCCAAAGCAGGAAGTGTCCTCAAGTGCTTTTTGTTGCTGGAGAAAGTTGAATCAGAAAATAAAATGATTATTTTCTCTAACTTGACTTCTGAAGAAATAATGTCTTAAAGGTGTTTGCTGTTTGTGTTTTAAAATGTAAAGTTCTTTTAAAATCTATGTTGTTTCACAAATTCTTAACCATGACAAAAGAATATCTGCTGAATACTTGTGCTGAAATGTTTATTGGCATTGTACATTCTCCCAGTCACCTGGCAGATATAGTAGCAACATCTAGTACCTATAAAATGGTCTAGTACCTATAAAATCAGTTACACGCAAGGCTGAGGTTTTGGCAAATCTCCACTAGTGAAAAAGAACCATCTGTAGCTCCGATCTAGTAAAGCTACATAATTTATATACCAATAATACTTTATATGCATTGGTAATTGATTAATCTTCTTGCTGGGGGGGGAGGGAGAATCATGGTTGTAATTGTAGGAGTAACAGTGACAAGATTTAGTTAGATCAGTCGTGTACAGTTGGCAGGTGGGCTCACACAGCTGCCTGCACTGCCTAGTGTAACAAACCTTACTGACTTGTACATTCTTCAACATAAAGACTGGCAAACCCAGTCACTAAGTTATCAATACAGAAAGGTGAGAAAAAACATGCTTTTAACAAGTCTGAACAGACTACAAGTTAGTAAAACATATAGTCACTGGTATAATTCACCCAGATCCTTGATACGCTTTTTCTTTTCTACATCCTAGTCAATACCTCCCATGGAAAACAGTGTGGAAAGCTTTTTTTTCCATGGTGATAAAACCAGAATTCCTAATCAGTGCAGATGACAACAGCAATTTTTGTTTAGATGCAACCAGTTAAATTAGCGCTGACATTTGTTGTGTATGAAATGCATGAATACTGAATCTAATTTGATACAATTTAATAAAACTCTAAGGAGCTCAATCCATCTAAAACCAAACACAATCTATTGCTAGATGCTCAGTAGAGATTAATAATTACTGTCACATAATGGTTCCCAGAAGCACTTCTGTAGCTAAAGCTCAGCTGTGATTTCCACTGCAAAGTCAGCCTTTGAGAGCTTCAGTTCACGCCGTCCTGTGGCTTGATGTGTATAAAACGAGAACATTTGCACCACATAAGAATTTAGGATTCCATTTGTTTCCTCTTGAAGACCTACAGCTGTCTTGGACTTTGTCTCTATTCCTCCATTTACAGACTGATAGTGACACTGACTGCAAAAAATAGGCTAGGACTTTCGTCATGAAACGCAGCGTACAAAGTTGCTGTGTAGGCTTTAGTTAGCATTGCCGATATACTTCACTTCTGATACGGAGCATCTGTTCTTACTTTGCTCCTACAAGCTCTCCAAATCAGCAGCTATCAGGCAGATATAAACTCTCTATGTAATTACCACCACTTAGTAATTTATAGTCACCACTCCTTTTCGCTATGTGACAAATGTTCCTGGAACCCGTCTGTCTTGAGATGGACATGCAAGGTACTGACACGGACCCCAGATACCAAAGTTTAGCAGTTAATACATCTATAAATTAAAGCTCGTGGTCTCCTTGAAAGAGCATGACTTTGCTACTTTAAATTATACTTTGTTAAATTATATATATTTTTTATATGCTAGGTGTTTTTATGCAGTTGGATACTGATACACATGAAAAGTGCAATCCCAATTACAAAAGCGCCCAAATTGATTTTGTGCTTAACAATAAACAGACCTTCTAAACCTTACTTAGTATTACATAAAAAAATCTTATCACAGGTATGATCAATCTTTTCCCCTCCAAAAATGTATAATTCATATTACTTTTGTCTTTAAAAAAAAAAAAAAAAAAAAAAAGAGAAAAAAAAAATCAACTCCTTCAGGGCTTGCAGGTTCTTCTGACCCAAAGTACAATTAAGTCCTAAATTATTACAGGTCATTAAAATAATATAAAAGTGTTTCACATCATGAACATTTGGAGGCTATGTAAATAATTCCCTTTGACTTTCCTTACCTGACTGGCAGGCGTCTCTCCAATGACTGCCTCATAAGGAGGGGGCAGCTCAGTTGGATACAATATTCCTGGGCTGTTAATGGTGACTTCATACAAAGCACTGAATGGGGAATGCGGAAAGTCCAAATGGAGTCCTCTACTTAAAAACACAAGGCAAATTAACTCTTAGGAAATTACATTAGATTTATTTGGCAGACTATTATCTACACCACAGCGATGTAGAGCTTGCTTTGCATCAAAAGCAAATACACTACAAAGAATTTCATTCACAAAATGCAGAGAGCCGAAATGAAGCTCTCATTCACAGCGTAGCTTTAAAAACGGCATTTTGTTTTGGATACCAGCCATCTGTACTAGCCCATTTCAATCACTCATGTCCTTCACTACTCCACAACAATGCACATACACAGCAATCATTCCCTTAGAAAATTAAATCTCACATTCAAGTGTACAATGTTAACCATAAAAGGATTATCTATAAGCTCAGTTCTGCTTTAAGTTCACATATTGTTATCCTTTTCTTACTTAAGTTCAATCACTCCTCTATCCCAACAGTGCTTTAACATAAATATTTCCTCATGAGTCCTAACAAGTTTGCGAAATAGGTATGTAATCTCCCTGGAAAAGAAGCAGCTAATGTAAGCAGAAGGCATTACTTTGTTTTGTATTCTTTGAAAGAGTTTCATAGTCTGTAGCTCAGAGCTATGCAGTAACTAACAACAGGGAAGAAGAATCACCTCTGTGCCTCTACCACAGGTGTGCAGGTGTACTCCGGTGGGTAGTAGGGTGGAGGTGGTATTGGTGGTATGAATTCATCGAAATCCAAGGTTTGATGCAGGACAGTCCCGTGCGGAGTCATGCAGTCCGGATTGGCAGAATGTGGCCGCTGTGGCAGAAACTGAAAATGAATAGGTCAAGTTCCTTCACATGGCAGAAACAAAATCATCACTGATAACATGAACTGTAACAAAAGGTCAGTTTTAGCAACTCTGATCGATACGTGGTTTTATGAATACCCATACTGAAATGGAAGAAACACTTCTGGAAGCATAAGAATATGTGAGATCAGCAAGGAGTGAGAATTAAATTGCTAAAATATAAAACAATGTTTTATGAAAGGCAGAGGGACATGTGCCTCAAAGCACTTACCCTTAGGATGGAGAACAGGCATTTCAAATTAAACAGCATTTCAAGGAACTATTCTACCTCACAATACAATTTTATTATAGCACTACATAATCATCTGCACTTTAATAATTGAGTAACAACAGATACAATAACTAAAATAACAAAATAATTGCATGTTTTTGCTTCCAATTTGAAATGCCTTGTGCTTAAAACAAAACCAAACAACCCCCAAATAAAACAAACTATAAATCAGTTGCCATATAGTCGTTACATTTTGACTAAGGATACCATATTTTTCACTTAAGCAACAACAAAGAAATCACAGAATCACAGTATTATCTCGGTTGGAAGAGACCTCCAAGATCACCGAGTCCAACCTCTGACCTAACACTAACAAGTCCTCCACTAAACCATATCCCTAAGCTCTACATCTAAACGTGTTTTAAAGACCTCCAGGGATGGTGACTCCACCACTTCCCTGGGCAGCCTATTCCAGTGACTAACAACCCGTTCAGTAAAGAAGTTCTTCCTAATATCCAACCTGAACCTCCCCTGGCGCAACTTTAGCCCATTCCCCCTCATCCAGTCACCAGGCACGTGGGAGAACAGACCAACCCCCACCTTGCTACAGCCTCCTTTCAGGTACCTGTAGAGTACAATAAGGTCGCCCCTGAGCCTCCTCTTCTCCAGGCTGAACAAGCCCAGCTCCCTCAGCCGCTCCTCGTAAGCCTTGTTCTCCAGGCCCCTCACCAGCTTCGTTGCCCTTCTCTGGACTCGCTCGAGCACCTCCATGTCCTTCTTGTAGCGAGGGGCCCAAAACTGAACACAGTACTCGAGGTGCGGCCTCACCAGAGCCGAGTACAGGGGGACAATCACCTCCCTAGCCCTGCTGGCCACACTGTTTCTTATACAGGCCAGGATGCTGTTGGCCTTCTTGGCCGCCTGAGCACACTGCTGGCTCATATTCAGCCGACTATCAACCACTACTCCCAGGTCCTTCTCTGCCAGGCAGCTTTCTAACCACACATCTCCCAGCCTGTAGCTCTGCTTGGGGTTGTTGTGCCCCAGGTGCAGGACCCGGCACTTGGCCTTGTTGAACTTCATGCAGTTGACCTCGGCCCATCGGTCCAGCCTCTCCAGATCCTCCTGCAGAGCCTTCCTACCCTCGAGCAGATCGACACACGCACCTAACTTGGTGTCATCTGCAAACTTACTGAGGGTGCACTCAATGCCCTCATCCAGATCATCAATGAAGATATTGAAGAGGACCGGCCCCAGCACTGAGCCCTGGGGGATGCCACTAGTGACTGGCCTCCAACTGGATTTGACTCCATTCACCACAACTCTCTGGGCCCGGCTACCCAGCCAGTTTCTAACCCAACAAAGCGTACACCAGTCCAAGGCAAGAGCAGCCAGTTACTTGAGGAGAATGCTGTGGGAAATGGTGTCAGATGCCTTACTGAAGTCAAGGTAGACCACATCCACAGCCTTTCCCTCGTCCACCCAGCATGTCACTTTGTCACAGAAGGAGATCAGGTTCGTCAAGCAGGACCTGCCTTTCACAAACCCATGCTGACTGGGCCTGATCACTGGTTGCCCTGGAAGTGCCGCATGATGACACTCAAGATAATCTTCCTTGTGCCAGCTTCCCTGGCACTGAGGGAATTGTTGAGCTACTCCTACCCAAAACTAAAAAAAAAAAAAAACTAAAAAAAAAAAAAAAATTAAAAGTTTTAAAGAAAGGTTTTTAAGGAATCAGGAGTCATGAAGTCCAAAGGAAAACATACTCCCTGATGGGAGAGAAATGCTGAAGAAAGTGCTAATGAGGCAAATATTAACTGTTTTACATCAAGAGGGTCATTGGGAAATTCAAGCAAGGTGTGATGCTGTGCTATCAAAATATGTATGTGTAGGAATCTATATACTCCGGCTGAACAAGTATGCAGGAGTTGTGAGGTATGTCAAAAGGTAAACAGGAAAATTATCTGCACTCAGCCCAAGGGGAGCGAGAACCAGGAATTCAATGCTTCCAAAATGTACAGGTAGTTTACACAGAACTCCTTAGAGTAGGTAGATTTAAATACTTATTAGTCTTGGTAGATCATTTGTCAGGGTGGGTGGAAGCTTTCCCTTCAGCATCTGCTACTGCAAACATCGTAACTGAATTCTAGAACAAGTAACTCCCAGGTATGGAATTGTTGAAAATATTGACTCTGATCAAAGAAATCACTTTATGTAAGAAATACTGCAAGGGCTAATGTGGACTATAGGAATTAAGTGGAAATTTCACACTCCTTGGCATCCTTCATCTTCTGGAGAGGATCAGACAGTAAAGAAGCAATTGAAAATCAGCTTCCCCAGACAAAGTGCTTACCTTTGGCACTTCCCCGAATTCGAACTGCACCAAGAAAAGATGTGGGAGTTTCACCATATGAAATATTATTTGGATTGCTGTACTTGGACAAAGGGAATGAGTTACCTCAGTTTGAGACAAAATATACTTTTCTTAAGAACTGTTTACTCAGGCTGTTGTCCTCTTTGTCATCTCTCAGGACCCATGGACTGTCAGCTCAAACCCCACCCTTGGAAGTCCTGATCCATCCATTCCAAGCAGGAGATTGGGATCTGATGCGAAGATGGAAAGAACTGAAGCTGCAGCCTGAGTGGGAAGGAGTGTTCCAAGTGCTCCTGACTCCTGAGACAACAGTAAGAACGGCTGAGAAAGGATGGACTCATACCTGGGGACATCGCCCAATGCCGGGACTTTTCAACTATGATGGAGAGAGGCAGCCAGTTCCCTCAGGACCCTGGGATTCATGTCACCAGGTCCCATACACCTGTACATGTTTAGATTCATCAGGTGGTGTCAAACCTGCTCTTCACTTACAGCGGGTGGGACTTTGACCCCACAGCCTCCATCTGTGGGTTCAGGGAAATGAAAGACTTGGGAAGCCCATCTGCCAGTGCAGACGCAGGCAAAGCTGCTGAGTACCTCAGCCTTCTCCATGTCTGTCGTTACCAATTACTCAGATGTAGAAACTCACTCCTAATGTAAGAAATTAGCCACCTATAATTGCTCACACACTCCCATTTTCACCCCTCAGTCTATTTTCACAAGTGCTAAAGGTGCAGGTGGCCCTCGGGGACTCCTCTGGCAGCCCGAAGGGAGCTGGGTCCTCTCTTGTGCTCTTCCTCGGGGCTCTGTGCAGAAGGGATGCCACCGGTCACACAGGGTTGGGGGATGGGAAAGAAGCACTCACACAACCCCTGAGAACTGGCAAGAGCTGTTTATTGCTGGGACATCTGCGGGATGTCCGTGAGATTTGGGGGCTCCAAGCTAATGCTTGGGATGGGGCCTGAGCAACGAGTAGGGAGCTGGCTGGGCACTACTGTGATGCAGTTTGTGCCTCCTAATGGCACAGACTGAAGACGTGCCGGGGTAGTCCCAGGTCTGTTCTGGTTGCGGTGGATCCACTTCCATTGCCTCCTCCGTATCTCCTGGTGGATCCAGCTCCACGGGCTCCACGGTGTTGGGCAGGAGGATGAGCCAGTCTTTGCCCGGGACTGCCCAAACAGGATGCCTTCGACTCGGCATGTTTTCTGGCCAGGGTGCCGCACCAGGGGGTCGACCTGTTCCACCCTGAGGTCCCATGCCGCTGTCGGCTTGATGTTCATGCCTGCGGTGCCAATGATATCGCTTGGATGTGTCTGTGGGCTGCGCAGCAGAGGTCCCTCGAGCACTGCTGTACCTGGTGCTGCTGGCGCTCTCTGTCCATGACACGTTTCCTGGTCAGCTGCCTTCCTTCTTGGTGCTGCTCTGGACGGCATGGCTGTCCTCGCAAACCAGGCAGAGCCGCTTCTCCCCTTGCTGCCTCTAGTCTCTGAGTAGCTCAGCGAGTGGCGGGCCAGCGGCAGGGGGCCTGTTTTATAGGGCCCACAGGCAGTGGTGGCCCCTGTGACCTCAGCAAGCCTAGGTGATGAAGTGGCCCACGTGTGGCCAAAGGCGGCTGTGTTGGGAGCAGCCTGGGAGATGTCCTCACGTGGGGGAAGGAGGAGGGTTGGGGGGGCTGAGGGACCCTTTTCTGGGGCTGGCTCCCCTGGGCCATTTGGCTTGCCTGAGAGAAAGGCAGCCCCTAGACCACAGGGACTGCCCTGCACCTCCCGTGTTCCACACAACGTTTTCCAGCCCAGGCTCTAGCCTCTCATCAGTGTAACATGGAATCACAGAAACATTAAGGTCGGAAAACACCTCCGAGATCATCTGGTCCAACCACCCCCCTACCACCACTGTCACCCAATAACCCACGGCCCCAGGCACCCCGTCCAACCTTTCCTTGAACACCCCCAGGGACGGTGACTCCACCACCTCCCTGGGCAACCCGTTCCAGTGCCTGACTGCTCTTTCTTATCTATTATATATTATTGTCATCTATAATCTATTATCGATTATCACTTTATTAATATTTATTAATTTAATAAATATTATTAATATAACCTATTTTCTAAATATCTGTTTTCTAATATCCAGCTGACATCATTGAGATTTACTACTTCAAAAATGAAAATTCTGCTTTATGTAGATACCTGAAAAATTAGTAAACCTGGGGGGGGAAAAATAAGTTTGATAAGTTTGCAAAAATAGTACTCTAGAATCAAATAGTATTAGATTTATTAATAACCTCATAAGGAGGAGCGTGCACTGTAATTAATACTAGTTGCTGTACATATGTAGATCAAATGGGACGGATTTGACTGATCTCAAAAATATTTGGGGAAAAAAAAAACAATACAACAAGATCCTACACAGAGTAGCTCAAGATGACAATTCCTGGGGATTTAGAAACATTTGGGAGAAACTAACTTTGAGCCAATACAACTGGCTCAAACAACTATTTGTTGGTACTGTAATAATAATGGCATTGTATATCTGTCATCCCCCGTGACATCCGAAGAAGAATACTGCACCTTAATGTTGGAAAAACTCAAGAGTGCGGATGTGAAGAGGTGCAAAAACAACAATGGGAGTAAGAAAAGAAGAAGGGGGAACTGTGAGAAACCAAGTTGTGTTTTTGCAGTAGAGAATTACTTTTCTGTATTCCAAGGTAGCTGTGTAGGCATAATAAGGAGAAATGCTAGGTAGGGAAGTGGACAGCAGAAGGCCTCACTGTTCCGAAGTAAGGCAGAAGCTTGAGAAAAACAGGATGAGCAGTGTGAGAACAGTAAAACAACGATCACAAGTTCTCAAAACATAAGAAAGGAGAAATTAAAGGGTTGAAAAAAAGAAAAATTGTACAGATATGGTATAGAGGAGCATCGAGTAGCTTGTGAACCTGTAGGACTCAGCCAGTGAGGAAACAGGAGGTGATCAGGCGTTGGGGAATAGGGAACAAAAAGTTATTATTGTTTACTAAAATGTGCTCCTGATTGACGGGACTCCCGCCATTGCAATTGCGAATAAAATAGCTGCACAGAAGGTCCTGTCTGAAGAAAATTGAGATTTTTCTCACATTTCCTTCAAGCCTTGCAGGGAGTTGCGCACAGGTCTATCTCCCGCTCGCACTCCCTGATGGCCCTTCACCTCTCCACCTCCTTGAGCTCCGCCACCAGGCCGAGCAGGCCGTCCACCTGCTCACACCTCACACACGCGGTGTCTCTGCCGCCCTCAGAGGTCAGCAACAGGCTCGGGCTCTCCGTGAATCCAGAGACCTGAACTGCCGCATTTTTGAGCGGGCACTCAGCCTTGGGGGCCACAGACTGTCTAAAAAGAGCTCTCCGCCTCGTGATGACCATGGCGGTTTACCTACAGGTAGGCAGCGGGTAGACGAGCTGTTCTCGTGAGCGGGGCGGAACGCTCTGCCCTGCCTGCGCCAGCTGCTGCCCCTCGGCCTGCTTGCCCTGCCGCGCCGCGGCCTGCTTGCCCGCCCTGCTCGCCGCGCTCCTAGGGGCGGCCTTTGAACGGCCGGGGAGGGGGCGCTGCTGGCCCCGCCGACGCCTCGTCAGCGGCCCCCACGGGGGGCTGCGGGGCCCCGGCGGCTCCCTCGGGTGCGTGGCGCGGCCGCGGTGCCGCCAGAAAGCCCTGCCCGCCTCCATCCCCCGCTCCGCGGCAGCACGCGTCTGCCCCGGCACCGGTCACCTCAGCGAGCATTAAAATAATTTCAAACCGTTCTTAATAAACATTTATCGTTTGGTGCTACAGATACAGCACGTGTATGTTGTATAAATGTTTTAAATACGAATGTAAGATAGATATTTATTCCGTATAAACATCTCACAACCAAAAAGAACATAACCACAATGAACAATGAAAATTAATAATTCTGCAAAGTACTGCCAATATTTGCGACAAGAACCTAATCAGCTTCTAGCACAGCACTGATATCAAGAAGCCATTCTGATACTTTTGGTGTAAAACAAAACAAAACAAAACAAAACAAAAACCTTCTAGCAAAAGCTTAAACTGCTTCAGGGTTAAATATGGACATTCTGCAGATCACAAGCAATCCAGATGCCTTGGGCTGGCTTTACACGGCTCCCACAAAAGGAAGGGAATCAACAGACCATCAAAAAGGACAGAATTCTTCCTTCTTCAGCAAGCTTCTGCTGTCATACCACTGCTCTGGATCTTTAGGTAAGCTGCTCCTTAGCTCTTGCCATTTACAAGTGAGCTAAGAAAATTTACTAAAGGCACAGTTCTCTTTTACACTGGAATAAGGGAATATGTGTGTGAACTGTCATCTCATGATATCATTACTATTTTTAAAAAAACATGATAAAGACTGAAAAAGCAATTTAAAAAATGAAAACATTTATACTAGGGAGATCCAGTAAATAGAAAGTATCTGACTGTCATTTTTCTTGTCAGTTTTATATTTTTCACTATTTCAGAAAAATGTGCCTTGGCACAGTTACTCTGACTTTAGATCACTCCACAAGTGTTGTTGGTGTTTGGTATTTAGAAGGCTGAGTTACATCTTAATTCGACCAAACACACTACAGATGTTGTATTAAACTTCCACTTTTGAAGGAACACAACATAGGGCAGGAAGGACTGATACCAGCTGTTTGGGAAAATGGACCAGTAGCTGCTTACTAGCTGTATCTCTAGAGATATTTTCACGATTATTAAATAAAGAACTTTTACAACTTTACCTTCCCCCAGGCTATTTACACATACTGCCAGGGAACCCAGCATTCGATCTCCTCCACCAGAGAAGAGGTAGCTCAATCTCTTCAGTTCTCAACTTTCCCAGAGCTTGTTTCATTCAGACATATAATGGGCAATAGTCTTAATGCTTTTCAGAACAAGGCAATTAACAGTGAAATTCTACAGTGAACGAAGCATCAGCATATATTTTGTGGGATGTAAGCGACAGAAGGGAGAGGTTTTGCACAGGATAGAGTAGGCTGTGATTCAAGAAGGAACAGACCTAATGTTTAGATGCAGTTCAGCTTAACAGCAGGATCATTTGCATCCCTTTCAAGAACCTTCACTGTGAATACAAGTCATGGCAATGAACTGTGTGACCAATGCTGAAAATGAGTGGCAAAATGGACATGAAAGAAACACGTATTTGGAGGGGTGTTTATAAATGACAGTTTACCTGTGTGATATCATCCTGATGGAAGGCACAGAAATTAAATTGAAAGAGGCTGTAAGAGGGAGACTAGCAGAAAATGAAACAACTGCAAATATAAGGGATTATCAGAAAGAACAGACATCCTTGAGAAAACAGCGGGAAAGCTATTAAGCAGGAATTAAATGATACGTTATTCCGTACTTCCCTATCTCCTCTTCTCTACCAGCCTGCAAAAGTTTCTTCCCACAATAAAATGTATTTTAAAAATCATGAAGAGACAGTCTTGGATGTTGAAGGCTGCCAGGAACCCAGCAAAGACGTAAAGCGAAGTCTCCAAGGGAGACAACGGGAAAAAGGAACAGCAAGAAAATGCAAGCAGCAGACAGAGCTGGACTAGGCAGAGGAACACTGACAAACACTTGCAAGGAAACACACTTTTATTTGTATTACAAAGCAGTTGTTAGTGAATAATCAGTCTCAAAATAGTTGATGGCAATTGAATAGCAATAAGAACTGTGAAACCAAAAATTGGTATGACCTGCTTGGTCACAAGTGTAGACAAGGTCAAGCTACGTTCAAGCGTCATTTCAAAAACTATAGCTCACACTAAGAAACAACTCAGCGTGTCTCCTAGCCAGGCTTTTGGGATTAAACCAGTGATGACTGCAGAAGCAATGGATAGAAAATTATCACAGACAAGGACAAACGGTAAACAGCACCACTGTTAAATACAGTAAATAGTCAACACTTTTTAAAACTTCACATAACTTTACAGTTATCAATAACTACTGTGAATACATTTACTAGGCATAACTTGGTAACCGTGTCTCTGGAATTCCCACATACTCTGCCATTTCTCACCTGGAGCTGCTGGGAACTTTCAGAAAACCAACAGACAATGAAACACAGAACTAGGATTCATGCTGTTCCTTTAGGAAATAGCTCACGTTATGTTTGAGGCTTGGCAGTCAAAATATTACATATGTGCAGGTTTTTTTCCCATCCTTGGACTAAAGATGGCCTTGCTTTCATGCATGCAATATGTCTGATACATAATAGATATAGAAGGCAGCACAGTGCACACACTGCATGTAGAATTGTGTATGTTGAATTCGGCATGCCTAACTGATAGAGCTGGCACTCTGATTCAAACAGCCCTCATTGTTATTTCATACTGAGGACAACTTCATTTGTTACTTGGTTTGCAGTTATGAGGGAAGACAAAAACACGCTATCCAGCTGTGGCAGGGTAAACAGAAGTTGTACAATGCTGCATTTTTGTACCCATTTCAGAGCCTGAATGAAACACAGAAGTTAGCTCTGGCATTAGTAGCAAGTTGTCAGAATCAGAAACGCAAATGTTAGGAACGTATCAGTTCCAGCAGACCTGAAGTAAAAGTTCTTTGAAAATTCATTTATGTTCAGGGGTACATATGCCACGGTAAGGAGAACTCCACACAGCCAGTGACATGGGACTGAATGTCAGTCACCTTCCAGCAAGCTCATAGCCTGCAGCAAGGCATACATGCTGTCATTTCCAAATGAAGAAGGCAGTGCTTCATGGAAAGAGTATACTTCACAGTTCTTAGTTCTTCAAGGTGAAACAAACACCGCTAGGTAGGTAAGAAATAAGTCTATTAAATGCACTCTCTTTTCATTGTCAGACCAAATTTCCAGTTCTTCACTCATAGTTCTTCTGTAAGTTGGCCACTGGAGTGACCAGAATGGTTGTCATTTACTATCTATATTTAGAATATTTTGAGTATATTCAGGTAAAAGCTGACAGAGAATTATCATTACTGAACTGACAAAACAGCAGACAGAACTGTAAATTTCATTCTCTAAAGAAACGGTTACCTGATGTAATACAACGTGGTAAGTCCTTCTACCCCAGATCTGTAAGACTAAGAACTCCTCATCCATATTTCAGGTATGGTTCATCCCCACCAAACCAGAACAAAGACATTTTCTATTCTGTGTACTCTGCAGCTGATCAGCACTGTTAACTCCATGTAAACAACAGTGATCTGCTGCTCAGCAACCATGACATCTCTAAACCAGTAACTGCCATACATGAGTATGCCACTAGTGCTGTAGGGCAACCTTCTTATCGAGACTACTTCCCATACCTGCATGTAATTAACTCTGCCTTCCATATCACATTTAATACATTCACAGTGTAACTTTGAAATAATTCCTTTGGAGACTCCAGTACTTATTATCCTCATTTCAGTCTCTCTCTGACATTTCTAAAATCTTGCCAATTCCTGGGGATAGGAAAAAAATTGCATATAATTAAATATTGGCATGTTATCTGTAATAAAAGCTCTTTGTAAGAATACTTGTCTTCAATTAACTGTTGTCCTCCTCCTGGACAGGTTGCTTTTCTCCTTTTTTAAAATTGTGGAATTAGTATCTCCTGGAGAGAAAGGTAGGTACTAACTGTCTGTAAGAACAGAAGGATCAAGCCAGACTTACAGTCTGTCCCTGAGCTCAAAGGGGAATTGCAATAGAAGGTAAGGATAAGGAAAACATACATTCAAAACGTTGTACTCCATCGTTTCCAGTTGCTGTTTCTCTAACCACCACAAGCCATTACCTCTGGAGTCCCACAGAGACTGGTCTGTGGCAACACAGCTTTCCTGAAGTACTGACTCTGTATTTTAAATATTCTTAAATATTGCATAATCTTATTGTACCCATAGAATCTGGAATAGAGAATGGTGCATTTTCTAAGACTGTCGTAAGTTTTCCTACACCAAAGGTTCCCATTGTGCGTTTTCTTTATTTTTGGTGGGAGCAAGGGGAATTGTTATCTGACTGTATTTACACTCAGGATGTTTCTACGGACATATGTTACCTGCAGCGCGTGGTATTTCTAAAAGCACTGTCTACTGGGCTTCACAGCACTGCTAAGTGAGGCAGTGTGGGAAAAAAAAATAGGTTTTGCTATAATTAAAGTAATAAAAAGTATTTAGTAACTTTTCAGTTACTAAGATCAACTCTCAATTAATTTGAAGCTTCTGCCAGAAGTTTTGTTTTTAATTATTGTTACTATTTCAGTATGATACACCAAGATAAAAAGTTAAACAATGCTAGCAAGATCTTGCTCTCATACTGAGCTGCTTTACTTGAGGTATTTGAGTGATATAATAGAAATATTGAATAAAAAAAATAAGCCAATACAATAGAATTATTCCTTCGAGTAACATATATATATCAAAATATAAATTTAAAATGTTCTGAATTGTTCTGAGATTAATTAATTTGGGATATAAACCAGGAAGAATGTTTGGACTTCTATTTTTTTTTTCTTGCACATTTTTTTCTTCCTCATTTATAAAAGATTTTATTTTAAAAAGGGAATTTAGGTGAAATTTATGTGAAAGGAAATGGTAGTGATTTATAGTGAAAATCTGTCACCATACATAAGTGTTCCTAAACTACAGCACAAACTATACATGGTTTTTAGTAATTGCTTTGCCTACCAGCTACAAATGGGGGACCAGAGGAAATAGTTAAGTGTCCAAATGTCCTGTGTGATGGAACTAAAGATAAGCTTATTAAAAAAACCTCTCATTTACAAAACAATACATGTGTTAGTTCAACACGTCAGATACGATGCTAGCTTTGCCAACACCATTGTGCAGTTTCAAATAATCAGCAGGACAAGTGCAGCATAAACAGCAGAATTCTGACTTTGATATCACCATAGCTACCACTGAATCTGGATTCTAGGTGGTCTCTCTCCTCTCTTGGAACAAAAGTATTTCAAAATAGACAGAGATTGTCTCATTTTTAGCTATCAATGCAAAAAGATTCACCATAGAGAGAAAGCACAATTGAAGAATTCCAGCTGATTAGTTTCCTTCAGAAGACAGATGTCAGAAAGCTTTGAGCTTCACATAAAGGCCCATGCTACTACACAGTGCTAACACACCCAGCTTGTCTGTACACACTCTGAAATCTATATAGTTCAAATATACTTGCTACACTGATTTTTCTATGCTATCATACAAATTTGAGCCAACAGAAATTTCACTTGTTCAATGAACAGAATAGAGCAATAGAGATGATCTATCCTGCTTAAATACAAAGGATCTCAGTAGACCGCTTTGTATCCCCATTTCTTATTAAATTCCAATTTCTTCTTAGATGAAAAACTTCTGCTAACGCTAACATAAGTATAACTACTGGGAGAACTAACGACTGAATGAAATTTTATTTAAGAAATAGTAACAGCAGAAGCTAGTAATATATTTTTCTAAAAACCAAAAACCTTAAAAATGTAAATTTAAAGCTGACGCATTGCTACAACCCTCACGTTAAACTGGAAAATATTGTTTCAATAACAAACAAGTACAGAAAAAGAACATTTAGAGTTGAGGTAATTAATCTATCCTATTGTCCTTTCAGTTGTCACACATTCAAAACCCAGCCAAGAAAATTCATTGTTTTATTTCAGAAACAAATTCAATTGATAGATTTGCAATCTAACCAGCATGAATGGAACTACCTTCTGTTGTTGCATAAGAAAGTTTTAAGTAGAAGAGTATTATAATAGAGTATAAATTTCAACAAATCCAATGAATTAAAGAGCTAATGCTTAGAAGAGAAAAAGCTTTAAACATTCTTGAAAATAAAAAGAAAGGCCTGGACAGCAACTTGAGAGCTCAGTGTAATGTTTGCAATGTTAGTACATATTGATATATGAATGATCAAAACAAACAAACAAAAAAAGAAACAAAAACCTAGTGAGAGGATGTACAGTATCAGAATAAAATAATAAATGGAAGAAATGAAAAAGAGCTGTTTGACTTTAGCTTTACTGCTGTTTCATCTCCCCTCAGAACATTTATTGCTTGTCTTGTCTAATGACTTATATTTTACTCTTAATATCCTGAAATTACATGAAAATTTTCTTTAAAAATGTATAAGTCCTTCATTTAGAAGTTTTTCAACATCCTGAGTTACTATATAACCTTATTCTCTTTCCATAGAGTGATATATAGCAATATAGATATATAGAGAGGTACAGACCTCTCTAAGAAAAGCAAAGCAGGGTCTTACATCCAGACTGGTGGGAGCTTTTTCTCTGATCACTAAGTACAAGTTGACCGCCCATGTGGTGTGACTGCACTGCAGAACTTACATTGAACAGCACGCAAGTAATTTATAAAGTATTTTTCTGTATTAATTTCAGTATTGCATACAGCTTAAGTTATTAATGACACACTGAATTATCATTATGACTGATGGAAACAGTAAGTTACAGTTTGAGTGTGCTGTAGTACAGCACGAGTTGTGTCATTACCTTGTTTCCTTTATAAAATAACAGATCATTTTAGATATCATATAGCACGATGAACAGCACCAGTGATGGTGATAACATCAGAACACACTGAATGGTATCAGTACCTGTACTTCTAGGATAAATACTGTATAAACATATTCAGAATGGAAGAAAGAATGGAGTAGGTGTACCTAAGGCTTTACATTGGCCACACTGGGCACAATTTCTTGTATTTCTTTACCTAGCTGAAGCAGCTACCTTCTGGAGAAAATACCGTGAATTTTTGCAGTTGCCATTCATCTGACAAGACGCAAACTGAAGCTGCCTTAAAGCAACAAATGAAATATCCTGGAAGTGACAGCTTGGTTATTAAGGAATGTTTCTTCACATTTCAGAACACTGACATAATTTGATGTGATTCACATTATCTGCTGGAGGAGTATGTATGCAGAAAGAACAGTTCTGGGAAGCCCTGAAATGGGCTGCAGTCTTAAACTGTCCCAAGTAGCAAAACATGTAACAAATGAAATTTGCACCTGTGAGAAAGGGTAAAGTGGGGTGAAAGATTTGAATTAGTACTTCTTGAATTAGTCAACTCAAAGAAGGAATGACCTAGGAAAATAAGATTTTGTGGCCTGTAATAAAAGCTCAAATCCACAATGGTTCACCTAGTCCTGTGCTATATGCTACATCTGAAATATTCCAGAAACTGAACTGCGTGTATTAAAACAAAAGAACAAACAAAAACCAACCAAACAAAACCAACCAACCAAGTAAACTTAATTGCTTATCCTTTTTTATCCTTTTCAGCTTTTTTTTCTTCCAGGATAAGATCTTGCTGATTACAAGCTAAGATCTTACCACCAGAATTTAGATTTCAACACTTCAAATCAAAGACATCGTTCCCTTTCACAAATTCACATGAAATGCTACTTGTGAAAAAATCAGCAAAATTTTATTCATGAAAACAAATTCTATAAAAACACACTAACAAAGAGGAGCAGTTGCTGAAAGAAGTTGTTATATTTCTTTTTATTACTGGTGACTAGTAAGTACTTAGAGATTTATTTTGGTTTCTGATGCACAGCAAATTTCAGCTTGGTTTCTGACAACACTTTCAACATTTCTACTTTTACGAATTCAAAAGTAAAAACTAAAGGAGACGAAAATGTAGAGCAGTAAAAGTAGTTTGTGATATTTCCAGGAGACACGTGATTGAGAAAACATACTATTACCAGACCTGAAAAAAGAGACTCTCACCAAAGCTGCCTGCTCTATAATTCCTCTTCCTGGCATTATCATTCCCTTATTAGTTATGCAATGTCACTTATTTTTAAGAAATCCTAACTGATATATTATGAAATGATAAGAGACCAGCAGCTGAGTGTTCTGAACAAAGAACACCTGCCAAGTTATATTGACATGAAGAGCCTGAGGGGGAGCTGTGGGGGTTCCGAAACTTCAAACAACACTGATGTATTAATATGGAATGTGACAATAACAGAATCAGAAGATAATGAAGAGATTCAAGCCCTAAACAACAGAGTCTCATTTATACCAGTAGCCAAAGAATTTGGAATCACATTGCTGATAGCCAAAAGTGCTATGTCATCTTCATGCTTATATCCAGCTGTCCTTGGATCAACTGGATCAGTGATTCAACTTCTGCTTAGGACACCTACTCATATACATGACTGCAAATCCTCTTCTTATCTGATTCTTAGACTAGGTCCTCGGGTTAGGTTTCAGATAAAACATATTGATTTAGGAAAGCATGATTTGTACCACATGAATATGTGGTTCTTCACATGTCTTGAAAATGGGAGCAGTTACCTTTTTCTAATGTATTCCTTCTACATTATATGTAAAGCAGTAAATCTATATTGGCAATAACCAATATAGATCGGCTAAATATTGGCAAATAACCAATAAAATGTGCTACAATTAGATAACTTTTAGATTTTGTTACATTAAAGAAAATAAAGTCATATAAAAGAAATAGCTGAGTTGTAGCAGGCTACCTATCCACTGCCTTGCATGGTTGTTATGACATTAAGCAAAACAATCACTTAACTGAAATGCTATATAGCTTTTCTCCACTGAAACAAAAACCTGTAATAATAGATTTCTTCCAAAATGCGTCTTTAAAAAAAAAAAAAAGTCATCAGGCACAGAAACATTATATTCAAAAAACAGAAGTATAATTTGGCAGAGGTCAGTTCCCTTTTTTCTAATCCAGAAGACAGACAACTTTGAAAACTGAATCAACAAAGCATTAAATAATCATCAATACAGCACCAGCAGCAAATAATCCAGGTCCCACTGAATCTCACCTAGTCAGTGCCTGCCTATCTATTTTAACAAAAGGATAATTTACACCCTAAACTTCCTGAATGCTGCTCAAAATGAGAACAGGTAACAAAACATGCATTAAGAAAATGGAGTTTAGAAGGAAAGTGTTCTTACTTGTTAAATTAAGGACCTATAAAGTTTAAATATTATTGGTGCCATTATAAAACATGTACTGAAACACTTTTTTTTTTTTTTTAACCCAGAAACTATCACTAACAGAAGAATAGGATTGGCATAAATCTATGAATTATTGCGTACATTAGATCAAGGTAAACATGAGTTTAATAACATTTAAAAGAACATCCACTAAAAATGGCAGATATCTTTGTATTAGAACAAATCCAAAGAAAAAGATGGGTAATACTGACAGCTTACAAAAAACGAATCAAGTACAGTTATTATGGGTTATGATGTATCATTGAGTATAATTATTTTTGCCAAGGCATTTGACTTGCTATATTAATTCTCTATTTCTTTGATCCCTCACTTGAGGCTTGAACTTTATCTTCAAAGTAATTAAAACAGGTTAGGATATGTGTCACAGTTCACATGGTTAAGAAAGTTCAGGGGAAAAAAAAGGACTGAAACGAAGCAGTCCTTTTAAGGATTGTTAACGATTATTTTCTGCTCGTGCTGCTTAATTCCTGTGAGTCTAACACCTCTAGGTACAGCCTCTGGGGCTGACCATTCAAAACCTGGAGTATTTCAAACCTGGCCAAGGAAGCAAATGCTTGGCTCACACAAGAACTAGTATTTTTTCCCTTAATACTTCAAAGCAAGTATTTGTTCCATGGAATTATTTCAAACAAAACCCTTCAAATTTACTGGAAAATTTAATCTGTGTATACTATTGGACAGCTTTTGTTTATAGCTTTCAGGACATTTTTACTAATAGATGAGCACATCACAAGGTAGCAGTTTCCAATAAAATACCGCCAGTTTTTTTGTGTGTGAATCAGATACTCATTGTATGCAAAAGTTACACAAGAAGGCAGATGATCATGAAACACTGCTGCAGATTTTTGTGAAACTGTATTACATACCAGCTGAATGTTGCAAGGAAATAAAATACCTGAATAGCCTTATATCAGAGAAAAACTAGACAGTATTTCAGGATTGAGTAACTTGCAGAAATTCACGATTCTAACTGGTTAATTTCTGAGATGAATGCTAACACAGCACATGAGCCACAGCGAGTGGCAAGCTAATGACAGCAAGTTTAAAGGCTGTGTAACCTAATGATGTCTGAGGAGGATTTTCCATACTTAATAATGCTGTTGTTGGGTAGAAATTGTATTTTTATAGCTCCTCTTCCGAGAAGAGAGCCAATGCAGCTCTTGAATACAGTAAGAACAGAGTAAAAGAATGAATATAATAAATAAAACCCTGTCTTCTGAAAGGGATGGTATCTCAGTGCTGCAATCTTAAACCTCCAGTGGGATAGAACCTTGCTAAGAGAAGATGTATATCTTGGTGGAAAGTCAAAGAAAAAGTACGCATCAAGGATTTACAAGCAATTAAAAAGGAAGTAAAATCAGATTCCTGGGTGTAGCAAAAGGGAACCAAACATCATGGGACAATAGACTGAAAATAGCAGAAGAAAAAAGAAACCTTCAGGTCAAAGATCAGTTGGTCTAAGTCAGCGTAGCCCCAGGGAAGTTACGCTCACTTAGGCCTGGTTGGAATCTGTCTCAGCAACTTGAAAAAAAAAGAAAGGGAAAAACTTAAGGATAAACAAGAGGCTGAGGCTGAGCATAAAAGAATACATATTTCCCTTCTTCTGTAGAGAGGGAAGAAAATTCTTGTCAAGAGAGCTGAAAGGCTGGGGGAACAGACAACTAAGCAAGAGGACTGAAAGCTGGAAGAACAAAGCATGGGAAGTAAAAATAAACTGATTTAATGGTAGCATGGCCACATCGTAAAGAAACTCTTCTATGGAAGAAGTGAAGAAAGAAGTGGTGCAGAGAAAAATTATGTGCTTTTAATGTATTCCTATTGAGGTTACTACATCTTGTGCATGCCTGTCTGATGTACTTTAGTATCATTCTTGGTTCATTGTCATCTGTACATTCTTCCTCTTTTTAACAAAAAATAAAGTCTAGGTTAAGGTTCTCTGAACACACGATTACACTCACAGATCACTGTAACCCTTACCCTTGTTACATTAGACAGACAGAACTTTGCAGGGGTGGTGATCAGTCTGTCTCCCTGGCATCGCTGCAAAGTTATTTTGTGAGCAACATCTTTAATCAGGGGAATCCTGCAGCAAATATCATGGGGGTTGGGGAGTGCACGAAAAGAAAGAATAACTACAATGGATAAAAGTCCTTTAAGATTTAAAATGCAGCATGTCCTGAGCTGAAATGATTAATTTTGTCAATGCTGTTTGACATCCAGTACGTCTTTAAGCACTGTTTGTAAGTGGCTACAAGTGCGCACAATATGAATGCAGGGTGCGACAAGAAAAGATGCATTTATGTAACATTATTTTATTTTGCCTGACTTGTATTACAACACATTCAGTAATTCCTTCATGTCACAGGCTGAGGATATATTTTAACTAAGTTAAACACAAGTGCTGCTCTGGAGCCAAACATGTTTTCCTTATGGAAAATATTATCATTGGCACAGTGCTGTGAAAAGTTCCACTTTTGAACTCGTAGTTCTCACACTACATAGCTCTCCTACTAAAAAAGTAGTATCTCAAAGCTAAGTAATTGCTGTGGTTAGTGTGCAAACTGAAGATAATATACACACAATGACAGAAAATGGAATGTGCACATATCAACTGAACCTTGTTTATAGCCCTGGTAACAAAGCTAATTTACTCCCAATTGCAAAATCCTGAATATAACTCTCTAAAATAATATGTAAACACCTCTAATGCAGCGGCTATTCATGGTGCATACATCTGTATGCTCTATTTATACAGATGTACACAGACAAAACACACACCCATGTACACACGTTCTAACACTACACAAAGACACACAAATAGGCCTAAGTTTACAAGCAAGGAGTAGGTACAAATGAGCATACGTAGATTAGGAAAATATGTTATGTTGGACAACGTCCTGTGTTGTCACTGAAACGTACTCACCATTTGCAGAAGATCAGAAGAAACCATCTGCATGCAACACATCGCTGTTGCCAAAGCACAGACAATGGTGGAGATGATATTGAGAGCGCATACACTGAACAACAGATCCTGTGAAAAGACATGCATCAGAATATCATCTTTTATCTCAGGGACACAAAGGACAGGAAATATTTTTAGCAATTTGATAATAAACACTGTCACTTGCTATCAATTTCACATGGTCTCAATTAACTGTGTAGAACTCATTCAGCATGTAATACTGTCTTTTAAACCAGCAGCAAACAATCCAGAGACAAACATCTTAAATCAGAGACAAATATCTTTAGGGATGTGGTTTAGTGGTGGACTTGGTAGTGGTATGATGGCTGTACTTGACCTCACGGGACGGGTCTTTTCCAACACAAATGACTCTACGATCTTCCCTTCCCCATCTATCAAACTACATTTGGTATTAGGGATTTCGTCATAAATATTAATACTTCAAGTTTTCCAGCTACTTTGCAAAAGACAAAGTGCTGCTTTCATAGTAGACCCCAAGCTACAGCTCTCACCAGCAAAATACTAAGAAATGCACTTCTGGTTAAAAACAAAGCAAAACAAAAATACACAAAGAAATTTCATTACTTTCAATATTTGAGATCTACCAATTAGGATTATGTGTTAAAAGAATCAATGGAAAATGTAGCACGAAATCTAGAAGTTTATCCTATATCAGATATTCTATGCATCTGAAACATGAGAAAGAAACATATACATTTTTAGGTATGAGAGAAAAGCACTGACTGCATCTGCATGTTTCACCTTGTGCTGACGAAGGAAGTACATGCTGCCACGGTGTTTTTGTTTTAATACATTTTCAAACAGAACAAGTATTCCTATTTACTAAGTAGAATGAGAGAAACATTTTAATTATACGTATAATTAAAAACACACACACAAAAAGTTGTAATTAAAAAACCATCCATTTCTTGCAATGACTGGATTTTTGTTTTCCTTACAAGTAAAGAAAAGGAACAGTGATTCATCCATCCAAGAACAAGATTCATCCATCATGCTGGTAATGTTTCAAAACCACTACAGTCCTTCTACAGCAACTGCCTACCTGCCGTACTTGTGACAACGAGATTGCTCTGTCAGTATTCAGAATAGCCAGTAAAAGTATTTCACAGAGAACATATGAGAAACAACCCCCAAACTGTTAATATACCATGCGTAAAAACACTCTCTCCATAAAAAGCCTTCTAAAGAATCTAAGTTGCAAACTACAGTCCTTTAGAACCAAAAGTTTTAGCTAATCCAGAGGTATAATTTGATAATCTATGCTCAATAATATACTCTGGATCCTAATTTACAACTTTGATATAAAGTATCCCGAAGGCCCTCATACTGCTTCTGTACCTCAGGACAGACTCAACTCTGCCTCTGTCACTCAGCACAGACGTTTCTTTCATCTGTTCCTAAAGATCCCACAGCTCCATCCCGCAATTCCGATGTTTAACCACCTGCAATTACCATCAAAATGTTTTCCTTATGTACAGCCCACAGTAAACAACCACTGCTCTTTTTCTTCCACAGCTTTTGAGAACAGGCCATTACCGCAGTGTGTTACATTTTTAGACTCAGTCATCACACTTAAAGTCTTTCCTTCTTTATTGCAGAACATTAACCCAACTTCTTGAAATACTTGACCAATTTTCTAGGCCTCTGATTATTTTCTTTAATTTCCTCTGGTTCACCTTCAAGCTCCTCCACATTTTTCCTCAAATGCAGAATCCTAAATGGGGCATAACTGAGGTCTTGCAAACGTTGACTCTAAGCGTCAGGATTATCCCTTGTGCTTTATAAACTACACTCGTCCTTACGCATCCTGCGGTGATAACTGAGGGGTACTGCAACAGTAAATTACTGACTTAGCTTCTGTCCACACAGCTCCAGATCCTTCCCTGTAGAACTACTATCCTCTTTGTCCTGCTCCTGGGTAAGGACAGAAGCAAAACCAGAAAGACAAAACTATTTTTATTGGAGAAATGCTACAGAGCAAACCTCATTCTTACTTCTCTGAGTTTAAGATTTTTAAAAGAGGCTATACTAGCTCCCTGCTAAATCTATGCTAAGTAAAGCTCGTTATAGACATGAAAAGGAATAAAACAGCAAACAAAAAAAGAACCTGTACAATTACTTCATAATTACAGAAGAGCACAGACTGCAAGACAAACTGAAAAGCACCAGATGAGAGAAACTATAAAAGCCTGAAACTTCAAAAACACACAGGAGTGGGGCTTTTAAGGTGAATATTTTGGTATTTTACTTCACATCTATTTTGTTATTACTGTTATTAAATCTAAGTTATCACCTAACATACTTGCTGTGTCAAGCAATATATACAAAGCATTAATATTAGATACTAGTCTAGCTCATCTGAAAACTGTTTCTGTGGAAAATTATCAAGCGGCTAGCATCAAAATGGTATGAGGTCACCTACTATAACTCCTCCACTCCTGTAACAGAAGATAAACACTGGACTATTTCCCATCTAAAGAGAGGCAGTTACTTCTTAAAGGATTTTAAGCCCTTTAAACCACAAAATAGTTGTGTATTGGTGGTTAGTGAGAGTTCAACTGAAATATCAAACAGCAACTGTAATAGTAGGAATCAGTAACACTGTATAGTTTATAAAAATAGGGAATACACCAAACCCATTTAACACTACGTGAATAGAGGGAGAAAAAGAATTAGATTTTTTTTTTTTTTTTCCCAAAAAAATCCTTCCTCCTTCACTCTAAATCAAAGAGTAAAGCCAAACTATGCTTTTCATTTTCTGTTTATTTTATCCTTCTCTGCCATTACTTCTGGAAAAATCTTTCCAGACAGCATCAGACTGTTTTAATTTTTATGCATTGCTAACTACTATGAAACAACAGACAAAGTAAGTTGAGTCTGCAAGTACCCTGGGCTGCAGTACTGTCCCAGACTGAACGCTCACATTGATCACAGCTCTGCGGTGGTTTGCGATTTGTCCCTTGCCATGGGTAGCTGAACTCAGTCCGCCTTTCAGCATTGTATTTGTAATGTAGGGATTACTGCCCACTGCAACAACGGCCCTCTTCCCACAGACTCCTTTTCCAGGTCCAGCAGACAACAGCTAGAACACTGCTCCCACTGCAATCTTTCTGGTCAGGAAAGATTCAGTAAGAATGTTTCAAATGTAGCGATGCAAAATTTTTATGTATTTCATGAAGTTCTAAAAAGAGAAGATATCTATCAGCCAAAAATGTATCAAGACAGCAAAGATAAACAAATTCAGAAAAGATTTAAATTTTTAACAGTGAAAGCAATAACAGCAATGACTTTGGTATCCTCGCTATCACTAGGCATTTCTTAAATCAAGAATACTACTTCATTTGATTTTTTTTTCAAAAGTATGTTTTAATTCAGAAAGGATTAAACCCACAAACCAACAAGTAACACTTCCACTGCACCCTCAAACCCAATCCAACCCCCAAACACACATTATTCAGCATCAAGCTATTTACCATCTTCAGGAAATTTCTTCCCTGTGTGCTGTTGAACAGGTAATTAGGTAATCCATAGACTCATTCAGTGCACTATAATAGCGAGTGGGCAAGTAATAGCCTTTCAAAATCTAAAACCCTCTATGGCCAAACACGCTACCCAGAAAGACAGCGTTGGTGCTTGTGCAGATTCCAGCTGGAACATGATGACAATTCAGATGTCCCTTAGGAAATGTCTCTGAAAAGGCAGTAACCACAACAGGGACTAACCTCATTCTCCACAGCACCTGCCACAGATGGCTACATTTATAGCTGTCTCGAGGAGGAAATCTATGTCCAGTACAGGAACCAGGAGATTTAGTGACAGATCTTTGGTTGATTTCTGCAATACCTACACTGACCAGAGAACACAACATTGTCTCATTGTCAATGTTTCTCAGATGGGAAACATAACACATCGTTTTCAGGTATGCACAATGGCAGCAAACTTGAGTAGCTGTTAAATTCACTGAAGCAACTTTTATTAAACAGATTCTGACAAGCCAAATTTTTAAGGAGGGTTGGGTATAGCCTTCTCACCTAAGTGAACTGAGAAGCAGTGTCTACCCAAGAAAAGGAGGTGTGTTGTCCAGGTTAAATGGTGTTATGTGCTGACTGTTTTTTTTGTCTTCCATTAGTAGGATTCTTATGAAACACTGAAAAGAACAGGCTGAACCTTTAAAATGTGGAGGAATCATTGAGATATTTGGAAAAATAAAGGATATAAATGAAAGAAAAAAGACAATAATTGACAAATAATTTGGACAAATTAGCATGAAGTGCAGAAATTCTTCACTCAGAGGTGGTGAGGCCCTGGCACAGGCTGCCCAGGGAAGCTGTCCCATCCCTGGCAGTGCCCAAGGCCAGGCTGGATGGGGCTTTGGGCAGCCTGGGCTGGTGGGAGGTGTCCCTGCCCATGGTGGGGGGTTGGATCTGGGTGGTCTTTAAGGCCCCTTCCAACCCAAACCATTCTGTGATTCTAAGTGCTACCTAAAACAAGAGGCAGAAATTTTGTTTGAACCACTTCTCGGAATAAACGTGGTTTAACTACAGAATTCCATGAAATGTTAGAGAACTCAAGGACATCAACAGAGGCCAAAAAATCGCTGTAAGAGCACTATAACCCTAAAAAGTGAGTTAAACACACCTATTTATCACCAACTAAGGTGTTACAGACTGATCTGGCAGATTCTTTTAAATATTTAATCAACTGGCTTTGAAAAGCTAATTCTGTGTGCATGCTCTTTTCTTCTACTGCATTTTCTTCAGCGCAATAGCTAAACACTATCTAGTTAAAACCAAATGCTAATGAATAATGCCATAATGTGAGTATAGAATAGCCTGTTTTTGTTCTATCTTACATGCCAAAAAGAAACAAATCTTTCAAACCTTTGCTTGAGATTAACTTGAACATTCCTCCAATGTGAAAGTAGTTAGGTCTATTAATAGAGCTAGCAGAAGTATTTCAGCCAAAAATGCCATTTTGACATTGCACGTATATTTCACTTCATTTTGGCAAGAAACCAAGCTGGAGCTCCCCACCAGATCTAATATGTAGTGATATATCATAGAAGTATTTACGTTTGGGAAGGCTGAACAGAAACGGAAGAGAGATTCCTCCTGTCCTCCCTCTCATATACACACATTAATTCTAATTAAGCTGAAATACCTCCCCTTTGGGGTTACATCTACTTGTTAAACTGGAAGAGCTTGTGAAGTATACTGCTAGTAGTTTGCAGAAAAGCTGAATTTTCTAAACTGGCTTAAAGAAAGTTACTCTATTCAAAATTTAACCAACATCAGCATTGTTTTCCCCATGCCACCATAGAATATCTACACCCAACAAGCAGCTTAGCTACAAGAAAAGTTTATGTGCATCAAGAGCAGTGAGAAGTTAGGTTTTCTGGTGCTTTCAGGTACACAAGCAGGCATTGCTGGCTATACAAATAGAATATGTCTATCTACAGTATGTGTCTTTCATTCTTTGCATGTTTCCAGAATTATGGGTAGGTAAAATGACTCAGGTGACAGGCTCTGTGAGCTGCAAATGAAAAATCCTGACGTGCTTTCTATCTGGAAGCCCTCCGTATCTGAGCAGGCGGAAGCCACAGTTTGTATTGCTGCTTTCCCTCGAGCGCTGCCAATAGTTATGCAAAATCCAATCACACCATAACAAACAAAATGACAGCTTAATATTTTGCAGTGTCATTCTTTTAAAATCCTTAACCATGGCCCTGGAAAGGGATCCCTGATGCCTTTTTTTGGACATTTTACATGCTATTTGAGCATTCAAAACATGTTTAGTTTTCTCCAGTGCAATCGCTTTTAGACGTTAGCTGATGAATGTAAGCTGCCTAAGCTATAATCTTTGCAATTAAGTCTAATTTACAGACTACGTTAGTGACTACATTGCCCCACCAAGAAATGCAGAAAATAACAATGTTGCTATCTCATAAACCTTCAAAAACTGTTAAGTTTAGAGAAAACACACTCAAACTCAACTTTTAAAAATGCTTTTTCTTTTACACTCTATATAATCATCTCTAGTAAATTTGCTCATATCTTTTGAAAAGAGAGCTAATGAACTGTCAGGCACCCAAAACAGGTACCCACCATATTCCCCCCAAAAGGCTTCACAACTCCTTTTGTCCAGGCCAAACATGAAATTTAGCAATTAGGACAATTTTTTATAGGCATTAACACTGAAAATAAATACAATATATTGCAATCTTGTGTCAAGGCCTTCTAGGTTTCATTTGGCATCTAAAAGAGCAGGTGAGTTTTCTGTTATCTCAGTCCTACATATGGGTCACGTTATCTCACGTTCACTGCTGGAAGGGAAAGGAACAACCTATTTTCACACTGATGCTGCCAAGGTCTGAGCTAAAAATGGCATCAGCAGTCACTCACATACATGATTTGTCAGACGTTATATGCCTACTTACAGGTATCTTTAGGCATTTAAGAAAAGAATTCACATTGGTGGCTACATTTCACAGAGCATGTTTTATCTCCATCATACAGAGTACACCTAAATGTTCTCCCACTGTGGATTACAAAGTAGAGAAAGCTACTTCCCTTCAGTGGGAGACATGTACAAGTACTCTTGTTCACAGAAATTATACTATCCAAAAAAAAAGTGCTGAAGTTCTGACAATTTGATTAGTCACAGACTGCTTTGCAACAAGAGCAAGCAGTGACCTTTATGAATGCAACCTCAGAAAGCAATTGCTGATAATTCTGACACTACATTCTAGTATCCCAAAGGCAGTTCCAGGGGAAACAAACACCCAAACAGAACAACAACAACAGAAACAATACAGCATTACCTTCCTAGCATTTATTATAAAGGATTTACACTTAAATTTCTCATTACTGAACACCTAAGAAGCAGATGATTCCTCTTAAAAACATCTCTATCAAAAAATGAAATGAGGAGGGAACTGATTTGGATGTTGATGCATAGCATTTTGGTGTAGTTGATATCCACAGGGTCATACACACTTCAGTTGATACAACAGAAAAGAACCCAATATCATAGCTTTGTTAATAATATTCCAGGGCAAAAACCAGACTACAATAAGAAGCAAACACAGAAAAAGTTAATTTTTAAAGTAAGAGTCCTTTTAGAGTTGGTAATCTCCTACTGTGATCAACATGGGAGAAGGCTTTAAATTCTACAGACTGAATGACCGAATACAAAAAGCCTTCTGAACCAAGGCTGACTCAGAGAAGTTTACTCAAATCCTTTCAGTTATATCTGTGTGCTAAGGATTCCTAAGTGGTCTCCATAAGATGGAATCAGTGAGATCAGACCACACAAAAAACATTTATGAAACTTCAGTGCCTTACACTGTTAAGCCTCTTCCCCTTCCCTTTCACCACCTCCAGGCACACAAAATCTTCAGTCTTCATTGCCACGTCTTTGCCTTTTTCCCATATCCCTTTCCATCACCAGTTTGCAAGTGACTGCTGAGATAAGAAAATGGCAGGGATTTTTTGTGATTCATGAGTGACTGAAGGCAAAGGAAGAGACAGTGGCAAAAGTGATTGTCTCTCAGATTTTATCAAAATGAAGATTAACAGTAGGTAATGATTCAGATAAACTAAAAAAAGAAAAAGAAAAAGAAAAAGAAAAAGAAAAATGAAAAACGAAAAGCAAACTACACTCAGCAGTGCCAGAAGATATCTATTTCCTTTTTTTGCTGTAGTACTAGGAAGAAAACCTACATTTTCAAGTCTATTATTTTTCAGAAAAATTACTACATAAAAATGCAAGTTCTCTAAATCTTAGACTTTGCATAAAGCTGATGGAATACATCAGAATAGGAGTTGTATTCCAATACCCGAGTATATTTTTAGATTTGAACTTTGATTTGAAATATTTTTTATTATTTTCTAGTCCAAAAATATCATTTCAGGACATAATTCAATGAGAACATCATACAAAAAAGAATATACAGCAACGCACTGAAAAAGCAATTTGCCCTAAGAACTCATTTTTTTTTGTTTGTTTTCTATTTAACTGCTGGATGATAAGACAGTCAGTTAATATTAAACTGGAACAGGGAAAAAATGGTGATTGATTTATCACTTAGATAACTCAACTGTAGAAACAATCATTTAACAAAGCAATTTCGAACAGCTGTTAACACACACAATTACCCAACAGAAGCAAAGAAAATCTCTTGCTTGAGATAGAATCCAAAAGGAAAAAAAATGGCAATGACATGAGCCCCACATTACTGATGGGAGAGGTGGGGGAACTGAGTCATTTATAATCAAAGAACACTCACAGCAAGTGTATTGTTGAAACAGCTGAAATATTTCCCTTTAAAATGTAATTTGTACCTCCTATCACAACAAATACAAAGTAAAACTGGAATGCAACCATTTTGCTCCAATGGTGAATGACATCCATATCTTAGAAAACAAAGTTATAACTGATTTTCTCTCTACTAACTACTGGTTGCCTTCCAGAACCAGATGTAGAGAAGCCATTTTAATCAATCACAGCTGCAATCAGGCTGTAATACATGTAATAATACATTTATTGAACATTAAGAACAAAACATCAATGCAACTTTTTAGGCCTGGAAGGGAAATACCACTTGACTGACAGCAATCTGCATACAAATCTGGTCAGTAAGTTAAATTTCTAAATAACTTTGCTTCCATACATACAACATCTCCAAACTCAGGGCAATAAAAAAGCAGTAAGATGCACTAACCTTTTGAATGAGTGCTCCACCTTGGCTGTGTACACTTTATTCATCAAATGCATAATACAGCCAGTCATAAAAGACAAAGTTTCACTGAAACTTCCTTTTGATATGCAACTACCTAGCACAAACCACTGTTTTTAGGGGCTTGTCATGAAGCCAAGTGATGTTGATCACACCAAAGGACTATAGCATAAACCCAGTATACTTCAGCAGAATTTAATTGTTATTTGGGAAAATAACCAATTGCCTTGCTTAATCCATCTCCTTTTAATAAACTTTTGCAGGAGCTCCGTAATTCCTCTTATATACCCATTAAATACAGAATAAATGTCAAGTAAATCCAAACAAGAACCTCTGGATGCCTTCACAACTCAACTCAACTGCAGACTTTGGTAAATATTTTATCAATCCCTTGCCTCTTCATCATATCATAGCAATGAACTGTACTTTCAATTATGTGCATGAATACCAAACCAGGGAATTTAACATTCAAAATGCAAATGTATCACACAGACGAAGCACTATTACCACAAAGTACTTGTTCTTTCTGTCAGATATTATATGGGAAGTTATCCAGCCGTGCTGCTTATAGATAATTAAGAACCTGTATTTAAATCTATCTAGCTGTAGAAGGAAAAAAAATAACAGCTTTTTGTACCCACTTATTTCTTTCTCTCCATGCTTATTTACAGCATTTAAAATAGTATTATTCTTTGTGAACTGAGTTACTCGTGCCCACATTACAAAAAATCTGTTATATAGCACAAAGCCAGTACTGGTTAAGCGTTCTAACCTGTACAACAGTATTGAACTGGAAACTTCCTATTGAACTTTACAAAACACTCCCATTTTGCTGGCCCAAAAGATCGTTTTCCTGTGGAAGTAAAAGGTTGGTAGTTTTGGAGGCTCTTATGTCCCATGAACTTTCGAGAGCTTGGTCAATAAACCAAGGAGTAAAACCAGTTTGCCCATACCTAAGAAGTACACTTTGTAATCAGTAGTCCTGAACACATGGATCTTAACACCTACACTGATCAAAGGCTAAAACCAACTTTACTTCTGCAATTCTTTGAAGATGATTTCTTTTCTCCTTGATTGACTTCAATTATGGTGCTTCATTTCTTCTACCACTATAACCTGAAAAGAGATAATGAGCAGGAAAGCTTCTTCATCCATGAAATTAGCCTGTGTGTACCTCTCTTATTTGTAAATTCGAGGACAACAATTCCTTTAACTCAAATCATAACTTCAGTAGTTCTAGCTGGATATGTTTGAAAAACAGTAGGAAAAATAGCTGCTCTAAGACTAGGAAGACAGTCTTTACTTACAAAGAATCAATTCAGAACCATGAATGAAAATCATTCACATGCACATTAAACTATAAATGAAGAAATGGCCAATGCTTCATGAAATAGATTGATGGTATTAAGGTATCATATTGTTACTACTTTGCATGAGTATAAAGTATTTACTGTATTTTTAGAAAACAGTGCACAGCTACTTAAAAATAAACTCAAAAACGTCTGTGCTGCTTGGCAAGGAGTTTGCATAACCTTCATCAACTCAGGTATCTACGTTAAAGGCAGTACTGGTGATTTATTAGGGAGATACTACTGAAAGACTAAGGTTCCATAAATTAATCAAGCAAACAATAAACAGATTTCAGCCATTCAAAAAAGGCAGCTTTTCAGCTGTGAGAGAAGTTCACAACATATTCACTCATTTACTAAGCTAGGAACAGAAATATGCATGAAGAAGGAAAAATAGGAGTAGACTGTCTATTACACAATTGTTATTTACGGCTTGTGAATACTTGTCGCTCCACTATTCAACATACAAAGCAAACACTGAATTGCTCTATTTTTGATAGATTTTTATACCTACTATTATTATTACTACACCCTGAGCATACTGAGCATTTTCATTTACCTGTTAAAGAACTTGAAACAACTCCAGCATTTAAAAAAATCTTATCGCAGAGGAAATTATTTATTCTCCACTGAGCTTTACCCAATTTCAAATAGATTAGAAAGACTTCTAGGGAAGTCATTTTGCTTCAGTTCAGCAAAATTAAATAGCTTGCATTTGGTCATAAAGGGAATCAGAGGAGCATCAAAGAGGATAAGCCTGTTCTCCCAACTTGGAAGAATATTTTAGGAGTCATCCTCCTCTGTCATGAAAGTGAAAGCATGCTGTTCTGAATGGCAAAAAATTAAACATATGGCTAGGCTTGGTCAGCAGAAAATGCAGTAAAAATAAATTTAGATTCAAAGATGACAAAACATTCACATGGAAAACTGCAAGAACCCTAAGTTACATAAATCTCTAATAATGCTGCTAATGAATGCAATCAGTACCCTTAAAAGGATGTTTACTATTTATATTGTACTTCAATTTCAGCAGTTCTGAAACAAATATTTGTGCTGAAAATAGAGGTGGAAACAGCTTTTCCCTAGCCTGCATAGTCAAAACCCCATACTACAGATGTACTTAAGTAAAATAAGAAGTAAATATTTATGTAGAATCATAATTTAGCATATACGACTGCATGTCTTCTGGGCTGTGTAAGCTGTTAAAGTAATTAAAAATACCCTAATAAATCATTACAACACCAAAGTCGCCCAACATTCTGCTCTTACATGCAAGTATCATGCAGTAATAATACATTACAATGATTCCATCTTCTATGCCTACCTTCATCCTCTCAAAGCAAAAACTTAAGAAGATAAGCTTTGTTGCTTGCATGCTTTTAATAAGTCCAAGATATTTTCAGTTTGAAAGGACAGAATAATTTCCACAGATGAAGGCTTGCAGGAAAATTCAGTCTCATACTGAAAAGCTTGCACCTAGTTTTAGCTGATTCTAATCTAAAATTCAGAATTATGTGATTGTTCTTTGGTAAAATAATATTCAGCAGGATAATACCGTGTAATTAATGTTACAAGAAAAACTCACTTCCCCAAAATTCTGCTTACAAACCAACAGATGGTCAATATAGAATAACATGCCAGCATTTTCTCCTATTCAGCAGAAACACAGTTAATAAAAAAATAAATATATATATATATGTATATAAAAAAAGATCTCATTCATACCTGTTTCATCTTGAAACAGATTTAGGACTTTGCCTGAGGTGCAATCAGCAATGTAATCCAGAGATGCTACCAGTTTTAGAACTAGGTCAGCATGCACTTGCTCACATGCAGGCATGCACACGTGTCTACAGATTTACTCTCC
This sequence comes from Oxyura jamaicensis, assembly GCF_011077185.1. Lineage (NCBI taxonomy): Eukaryota > Metazoa > Chordata > Aves > Anseriformes > Anatidae > Oxyura > Oxyura jamaicensis. Next base: position 5,362,961 of record NC_048902.1, on the reverse strand, counting down.
TGCATTTTTTCTGTTTTTACTTGAATAAAAGCCAGTTTGCACAGATATCAGATACAAAGGATGACAGAGAGACCTTCAAGAAAGTCTAGAGAGACTAACAGGGAACAAGATCAGACAGCCAATACGTGTGCAACTGTTCTGTTCACAATGGAGCTCCTATAGTTGCCAGCACCAAAAAAAAAAAAAAGGGCAGAAATTACTTTGTGGAAATTAGATATCCCCCAGACTTAATAAAGAGAAAGAGAATAAAACTTACATAGCATTATACATAGAGGTGTATACTCTTAATTCTGGTATTCTACCCTTTCTCTTCCCCAGCACCCCAAGCAATAACCACAATTGACCTTTTGGTTCAAAAATGTGTTCTCTCAAAATCACATAGTAGTTGTTAATTGCAATTAAATTAAGCAAGCTTTATCATTGTCAGTTTTCTACTGAGTTAGCTGTTTTTTAGCTTTTTTTTTTTTTTTTTTTTTTTCCCTCCTTATGTACATAGTAGGATGTTGTTCTTAAATTTGCCAGGAATACAGAGCTCTCAAATCCAAACAGAAAACAAATGTAGAATTAAAACTGAAAAAGATTTAAGAAACATTATGAGAGAAGTTATTTTCTTAATTTTCCTCGTAACTGAGAAATTCTGAACATAATTAATGCTGCACTAAGATTATACTCATAGGAACTCCTGGTTTTAATTCAGTCCTTCTGCTAGTGCAAGCAGATGTCACCAATTCCTTTTTATAAATTCATTCCTTTTAGAAACTTTACCCTGATTTCCATCATATGTGACTTCTCCCCACTTCATATGCTGACAATGTCCTCTAAGATAAACAGTTGTTTTCTCTATTGTTAAAGTTGACTCTGCAGACATATTTACAGCTAGTAAACATATGCTCTATCAATTTTTGTTTTTATAGAATCAACAAGTGAGCTTTTTCTGTAAGATAAGTTCAATGTTTAATGGTTGCAAAAATGTGAAACTGAACATCTTTTTTGTAAAAGTGAAGGTACTACCTTTCACTTTTCTTTAGAATTGCATCGCTGAATACAGTCCCCATTTAGTATTCAAAATGGTAGTAAATTATTATTATTCTTTGACCAGCAACATTAAGTTTTTGCTTCTTTGTCAATTACTAGATCCTGCTACCCAAATGGTTTTTGCCCTCCTGTCATCCTCATTAAAACCTGAGGCGGAGTTCTTACTGAATTTTGGTGCCATACCAAATTATTTTTAACTTCTACCTGATCCCTACTACTTGCTACATCTTTTTCTTGTCTCTTTTTCTTAATATAGCTGAAGAACATTTAGCTGTTTTTTATAACACCGTTTGCAGGATTTAAACCTGTCCTGAACTAGAATATAGCTTCCAATATCAATATAACTTTGATTTTTCAGGCCTCATCCTATGGTCTAAATCCCTAAGCTCCTTATCACAGTGAGTTTCATCACTTTATTCCATTGTATTCTACTAACTTCATTAAAAATTATAATTTGAAATTGAAAGCCATAGATGCAGACTTAGTTTCGTTGATCATTAAATTACACCTAAAATGTATCAACATCTCTACCTTGGTTTAGGGTTCTTTTCTCTGACCAATTCTTTCATAGATCACTTACTGTTTTCCAAACCAATGTAACACCATGTCTTGCTTATTTGGTGACAATGAATGAAGAAATATGTATGCAATTACATTGTGATATAACTGAATCATAAAATACTATTATTTCCTGTCCATTCTTAAACTGGGTAGTTTTAACACAAAACATTATAGGATTTAAACTACTAACATTACACAGCAGTTTATAAGCATGCTTCCAGCACCATCTCAAATGAACACTTACCATTCTCTCCCAGGTAGAAAAGATTCTAGCTTTCTTGAACAGTAACAAGAAAGATAACTGTCCTTGTATCTCCTAATATCAATCATAACCAACCATAGCCTCTGTTTCTTAAGTAAGCTCTAACAAAATCATTGCGTATACAAATACAGATGCTGGCAGTGTAACAAAATGTAAACCACAAAACACAGAAGTACTACATTCTGTTGGATGAAGTTTAATTTTTTTTTTCACCTAAGAGCATACAAACACCAAGAACGCCACCAGCTACTCCTTTTACCACCCACTTTTGTCTTCCTACATACTTACTATCTAAAATGAAAATAGACTGTTAATTCTTCTCATAACGCACCTTTAGGGTCAACCTCACAACATTACATTCCTGTAGAGGGTTCAGTTTCAGTGTTTCTCCAAGGTTACTACAACCTGATGTTTGATGCTGCATTTCACAGCAAACACAGACGCCATCACTGTCAAATTTAATCTGGGGAGGAAAAAAAAAAGCAAGCATAAGTAAAAAAATCACTTTCAAACTATTATATTTCACTTATTGCAACAACAGTAACAAGTAAATACCAATTACTATTCCTTAGCTTATGAGTTTATGATAATTCCTCTGAAAGAGAATGTCTTCCATTGGCTAATAGAAGCTACAAGAACACAAAATACAAAGAGTATACAACACTGAACAAGAGTGAGAGTTATCTTTTTAAAGAGTCAAAATGAGGCATAAATGTTTGCTTTACACAGGCAGATGAAAGCAGAGTAACTCAACTGAAAATCATACACAATGGGGAAAGACAAAAACAAGCAAAAACAAAGTCAGAAAAGTACATGACATGGTCATGGTCACACATATAACATACTTACACATACATACAAAATTACCCTAGAAAACATGACATACACTTGAGAAGTGAGAAAACAGCATTAAGAAATAGTGGAGAAAATAAGCAGTAATACCTAATCTCATGTACTTTTACTTTGGTGAAGGTTTGCTCTCTATTTTCCTAATTTTTGTTTGTTTTGAATGCAATAAGCTTTCAAAGACTTTACACTTTAAAAAGCACTAGGCTTTTTGCTCTTTATAGACTTTCATTAGAGCAGACCTTGTTAAGAATACGGAACCCGATCATTCTTAAGGAATATATACAAACTTAAAAATTCTGTGATTTTAAAATAATTCCTGCTCAATAAGAATTGTTATACTGATTCTGATTTCCACATTAAAAAAAAAAAAAAGACAAAATAACAGCATCTATTTTTCTGCTTCCTTCCAACAAAGAGTTTTAAGCCAAAATTTAACTCCATAAATGTTTTTACCTAGCCTGCTAACAAGAACTGCCATTGCCTTAATTTTCTCAGTTCAGTATTTCTATGCTTTCTCCATTCCCATTTTTGCAGCTTATTTAAAGGACTGATAGTGGGACATACTCTGCTTCTCCAGGTCATTAGTCACAATTCAATCTAGGTTAGTACTGAGAAAAGGAACTCATATCACACGGGAGTCCCTTGACGTATGAGTTTGGCAGATCCCAGGTTTCCATACTCCAATAATCAGCAGTAAGAATGACACCCATGAGAAATTTCCATGGCTCTCCATGTAAAGAATAATAGATTCAAGATAGCATTCAGTCATCCTGAATCACTCCGGTATTCCTCCAGATAAAGATGGAAGCACAATAGCTGGGTGCTAAGAGACCTGAACCACCATACTATTTAATCTCTTGCAAGGCAAATGTATTTTAAAATTTCCAGACAAAAATCCTGAAAATAAAATCCTAATGAAAATATGCATTTATTGTTCTTAATTCAGATCATTCTTTATGGTGTTGTCAATTTTCTGAGCAAAGAAAATCAAATATAAGCCTTCCCTGTACCTCATATAGACTTGTATGTAGAATCATTTCTACACCAGTTTTTCTTGCTGCTCAAGAACTTGAAGAATATTAAAATTGTTCATATACTCTTAATAGCTACCTACTTAAACATTTTGTATTGCCATCCCTATTAGATTTATTTAGTACTCTCTGTTTTGATGACCAGCACAGCAGCTGGAAGAACAGAGTCCATTCAAAATGAGCAAGCTTTACCAGATGAGATGCAGATGACTTAACGCTTGCCACATACAGTAATGAAGCCATGTTCAGAGCACAAAGTTGGCTTCAAGTCCTGAGAGTCCTGACTGCCCTCCAGCCAGTATAATTGTTAAAAAGGATTTTAAAAAATCTGGGTATATAAATTAGACCATTCCCCACATATTTGAAAGCAGCACTAGAAATATTTCTCTATGGCAACTCACACTGACTGGTCACACCATGAGACACAGACTTTGTAAAATACAGAAGAAAATATAGTTTGAGTACCTTCACAGAAGTTGTGCTGTTTATTTCCAATCAGCATACAATTTAATTCAGAAAGCTGCTTTAAAAGTTTCAAACAGCTTTTTTTTTTTTTTTTCCTCTTCAATTCCTGACAGTCTTTAATAATCTCTTTTTAAAAATCAAAAGACAAGAGTAAAACCCAACCATGGTTTATAATCAGACAACCTCAGCTCCTCAAATCAATGGAAAATACAAAATGTGAAATGCTACTGGGGAGGTCTCGCTCTTGAACCCCTCGGGGATTGTTAGAAATGGTGCCAACTGTTAGATAATTGCTACAACGGGAGTTTGAAACTTGCACCTTTAATTTAGAGCTGCACCAAAGTGAGCAGTCAGAATGCTCCAGCATACCTGCTCCATCAGCACCAGGTACACAGCAAATCAATACAGTCTTCAGCTGCTAAAAGAGTTTTTCTAACAAGGAAAAGGAACTTCAGACAAAGCTACCTACTGCTACAACATTTATTGCTCTGATCCATGCCGTCGCTGTTCAAGGAAAGATAGTCACTGGCTTAAGGTGAAATATATTTGATGTTTCTGATATGAAATTCAGATCCCAGGTCTACTTTTAACTCATGTAATGAACTAGCATCACATAAAAAAAAAAAAAAAAAAAAAAAAAAAAAAAAAAAAAAGCTAAAACCAGAAATAGCTGCTTGGTTAAAATCCCTTATCTCTGAGAGATTCTCAATTAACTCTGAAAGATGTTCTGTAACTTTATACTGCCTGGTAACTCTCCCTTTAATTCAATTCTTAAACAGAGTTAAGATTATTGTTTACATGAAAGCTCTTGCAAAACATCAGGAAGTCTTCTTGAAAAATATAGCGTAGTCAAAATACTTTGGCAACCAGACTGCAAAACAAAGTCCTCTTTCAATACACATACATTTTGGAGAGCTTTTCACAATTTGTCCTACTGTACACCTTTTCCTTCAAGTATGTTTGAGGTGACATCTTTGCTAACTTTCGTCCTGTAATGGGGAGCAGTACTGAAGGCTGAGCATGCCATCACATTTGTGCTGCAGCAGCCGAAAGCAGTCTTGAGCCCTCTTGCTCCAGATTGCTCATCCCTGCCCTACTGCTGCATTCGCGCTTGTGTAGGCAGGACCAGGAATTCATACAGCTATCCTGTGATCTAAACGTTGTCAGAACTTTTCTTTTTTTGTGAGGGAGTGGCTTACTCTTAGTCCAAGCTAGACCTCCAATCCCATCCAGTGTGTGGGTTCAGAAATCCATGGAGGCATAAACAATAACACTGCACCAGTAGGGGAGGAGAGTTGGGATCCCCCCTTCCAGCTGCAGGGCTGCTGTTTGCTAACCTCAGACACAACCACATTAGCAACTGTCAGCAGTGCCTCCAAACCTGTGTTCTTGCCCCTCTCTTTGCTGTGTTTAAATCCTTTTTTTTTTTTTTTTTTTTTTTTTTTTGGCTGGCAGAGATCAAGAATAAGGCACCCCGTGTACACAGCTCCCACCAGTTATCCTGCATATGTTTGTGGTCCACTTCCCAATCCTTACTTGTGTTAGCAAGCATAACGTCAGCAACCTCAGTGCATTTTGTGTACTTTCATGCTTGGGACAGTTGCACAGTATACCCTCCTCCAAACCATATGCAAAATTTCAAACATCACCCTGAGCTGCTGACATACAGGAATTGTCTTTTAAGTTTATTTAATCTTGCCAAAAATCAGTGCAGCTACTTCAAAAGTGACCAAAATCATTAAAATCTGATTTTTACATTGAAGACAATCAGAAAAAATAAAGTATCCTCCAGCAACAGAGAACTTCAGACTGACTGAGTAGACACACTGGGAGCGTGTGCACACAAAATCCCCTATACCACAATAATATAAAAAAATGTGCATAGACATGACTTTTTTCATCTGCATCAATTCATCAAATTCTGTCTATGTATTAAAAGTGTCTTAACAAAGAAATTCTGAGTGCACATGCACTTAGAAGTAAGGCAAAAAGGGAGAGTTAGGGATGAAGTAATGGCATCACCTTGCATTGGAGCCTTCCTCTAGCACAGACGTAAACCTCCTGGTAAAGGCAGGAGGTTTCACCCTCTCTCCAAAGCATACTTTTTTTTTTTTTGATTTTTTTTGGGGGGGGGGGGGGGCAGGGGAGGGCAGTGGGGTGGTGGTGGTGTCATAAGAACAGCATGACAAAAATTCAAAACAAAATATAGAAGTTCAAAGTTGAAAACACCACAGTAAACTACAAGAAAGCCATGCTGGTATGATTATGGGAAGGAACTTTTGATCTTTGTAGCAGCTTATGCAAAGAGAAAAAGGATCCATTAAGGGAGAAAGCCGAGAGGTAGGGAAGTATCAGGAGAAAAATCTGACAGGTGCCTAAGAATGAAAAACCCACAACCACAAATATATATTTTGATGGGTTTTTAAGAACTGTTTTTCAATATGCACAGGTTTGAACATAGCTCCAGCACAAAATGAAATACAAAGAAACCTCAGTTCTGGAAATAGCCTACGCCATTCATCTTATATCAAGTTGTGCTTCCTTTGTTTTTCCATTCTCCATTTATTCCAATTAAACATAATTCAGGGGAAAAGGAGCCTTTCTGTCCATGTTTCAAGAACCACAAGCCAATTTCAGCGTGTATAACTGAAAAATGCATTATAAGCAATCTCTCCATAAAAAGATAGGCACTATCACTACTTTTCTGAATTATAAGCAGATCTAAGTTGGATTAAAACTAGAACATTTATTTTTTACATGACTAAGTGACTTACAATACGGCAGGTACACCAAATAAAGACTAAGAAATAAAACCAGCAAAATTCTCGTGCCATTGTAGATCATAAATTAAAACATACAAACTGCCATACCCTATTATACTGAACACAATTTTTAGAGATTAAGTATTTGAAAGAGAATTTTGTAGGACAGAAATGTTGTTGCTCATACACACTGTAATGAACAGCTTGAGTGTGTAACTGCTCTGTACGCATCCTGCTTCCACTGACTTACAGCAGCAGCTTGAGCTTTTTGCTGTAGTATTTACAGCTAATCATGGGTCAAAAAGTCCAGTTAAGTTTTTGTAACAAGACATTGAAACTACATGTATTTTTTTTGTCCCTCAGTGTTGAATGTTGCTGAGCTGCAGAGTAAAGATCACAAATAACAAAATTCACAGATTTTACATTCAGAATGCTAACATACTGTGAGCACATTTTTCATCTTCACACAAAACTATACATTATGGAACCAACTGCAAACCCCCAATGTTTAAAGCGAAACAAGACCCTCCTCTCATTCCTTTTCTTCATACAGCTGCTCTACATGTGAAATGCTTCTGAATTTACACACCTCGATACAGGAGACTGTATTATCATGTTTTTAAAGTTATACATGCATTCCCCAAAATGTGACAAAAATTCCTTTTGAACAAATCAGCATAAATGGGTTTGACAGAAACACTAAAGTTAACACAGAAAGAAGAGCAACTATTTGTCTCATGCACTGAAACTGCAGTACTTGCCAGTATGCTTTCCTGACAAGGACGAAATGTATTTTACTGGTTTGTTACTTCCTCGTTGGTTCTCTTCCAGGATAATGATTCTGAATTTGACTTTTGTAGCGTACTGTGCTTGGAAATTCATTCACATATTTCTGTCTGGTACATTTTACAAAGAATGTTAACTTCACCTCAAAAACCACGTCTACAAAAGCTGAATTTTGTCTCAAAGAGCTGCGTCACTCTGAATTTGCATCCTAGAAGGCAGCCACAGGATTCAGAGTTATGGTAATGTACACTCAGTCACACAGTGCAGGAATTAACATGAAATACAAGCTTAGGACAAGCTGCTAAAAATGGTATTTTTCCTTTTTGAGTGACAAACATTAATATCTATACATGCTCAGCAAAAAACTACCAAATTCTAAGTCAAATTCTGCCTTTAATCATAAAGCAGAGGTGTTCATTAGTGTCTCCCTGTGGGTGGTCTTTAAGAAGAGAACACCAGAATTTCTTACATATGAGCATTTCAACATTGTGATACAATTCACGTGCAAGTCCACAATCTGAATATGACTTTGGTTAAGGAAAATCTAAGAAGTAAGGCGTGGGCAGAAGAAACTCTCTATACTGAAGCAACTGTGATATGATAAACAGTCACAGTGAAATTAGCTGCCCTCATCAGCAACTAGACCATACGGTGCAAAGCTAGTTAGCATTTCATCATGCTCTCATCTTTGAAACATGCAGTTTGAACATTTGTTTTATCTTCTTTTGCCAGCTCAGCATTCCACCAGTCCAGAGGAAAATCTATAGCAGGAATGAAAAGCTGAGGGAAGTACAAACAAAAAGTAACTGTTCCATTGTTAATTTAGTAGCTGAGTTCACCAGCTTTGGAAAAAATGCAAAGGACTATTTGTAAAACACTTGCTGGAGTGATAGTATTCCATTAGCCTGGAGAAAGAAGCAAAGGTTTCCCTTGAATTCTGCCACAAGGGTACATATGGGGCCTTCTGATGAGGTCTTTACGTGCCCACCCACTACACATCCTCATCCCAGAATCCCTACCCAAAGGCAAAGCCTGCTTCCACTTTCAAACTGTCTCTCTGCCTGCCCACTGGAAGCACTTGTTTGATACCACTCCTTTCCCTGACTGCTTATTAAGGCAAAACAAATGAGGGAAGAGAGAGGAAAACACACTGTAGAAAATCCCAAGGCTACTTGAAAATTTAGATCAAATAATGAAAATCACTGAATCTAGAATGTTTTGAAATAGCATTAAATTTAAAAGTGGAAATCACATATAACTAGAACACAATTCTTTCAAAAAGGCTGAAAAAAAAGAAAAGCAACCTTATCTGAAATAAATTTAGTCATTTTTGTTTTTATCGATGATCCGAGAATTCAGCTGTTTGCACAGCTCAGTCACTGCTTACTTCTACAGCAGCAGATTTCATATAGAGGCTGTGATCCTGACCAAATTTCAGAGACACAGGGTTCATAACCAGAACAGAGAGCACTGAAGAGAACATTTAAAAGACTAAAGACTTCCTATTGACTCTGGTATTTTTTTTCTTGTTTATGAGCATTTACCCACTGGCTGCAGCTAGTGCCTTTTTTGTCTACAGTTGTGCTTAATTAGCACAACTTATAAGCAGAACTTATTTCAATTTTCTGTCCTTGCAATGCCGCTTTGTTGATTCTCATTAACCCAATTTTATTCCATAAGGGATGTTGACAAATACTACACTTTGCAAATGCCTGCTCATCTCAAAAAATAGCATGTAACTCTCTCTCTCTCTATATAAAAACTTTCTTTTACCAAAATTGGTAAACAACAATTTCTTCTATTTCAGAATAAAGCAAGAGACAAAAAAAAGTATTAAGCATAAAAGCTGTGTATTTCTAAATACTCTCAAAGTCAACAGAAAACTTGGGTTAAACCCCTGTTCCAAGATTGCACACTCCATCATCTTGGATCTCCTGTGCTGTATCTTGAATTAATGTCAAGTAAGAGGGTAAAGTTTTGATATGTATGCCCTATAAAACAATCTTGCACTAAAGAGATGAAATAGTGCAACAGCATCTCCTTCAAGCTGGTAATAAACAAATACTTCATTCATTCTCTTTACGTACAATAAACTCTCACACTGATCTGAACAGTAGCTATCCTATGGTTAAGTGTACTCCCCTTAAACGCTTGGATAGAAAATGGCTGTCACTGGAAGCCTCTTGAAGAAACAAACTGCAATGAGCAGAAGAATGCTGTTCTTCAAGAATTAGCAATAAAAGTAACAACATTCAAATTCAACACACAGAAGGACTAATCATTTTTTCATAATAAAGGAAGTAATTATCACAGCATTTTGCTACTTTTCCCCAAACACTCACCTGTACATGAATACTTCTGAAGTGCTATAATTAAAATACAATTTAGAAATTAAATGGTGATAAGCTTGGAATCATCACTGAACACCAGTGAATACATTCCAGCCCGCTTTGTTTTGAAGACTTGTGCATTTAACTGGTTAGCTGGTGTGCATGGTCAGTGCACTGCCACAGCTGGACCAACCAGCAGTCCAAGAGAGTCGGAGTCATGCCTAGCCCTGTTTGTAGACAGCTGCCTAAAAGAACTAGAAGAGCAGGCATATGCAATGAGCAGGACCCTTGCTTGCACCCACTAAGCCACAACAGCACAAACAGCACTCTCCTTGATATGTGCATTCCTCTCCATCTGGTATGGGATTTGCTCTTTAAAGTCTATTCACACAGCTTACTGGACATCTGTCAAATTGTTGGCTTGGAGTTGAAAGATTCTACACAAGTTCAGATGGACCCCTTCAGCCAAAAAAATTGATATATATATATATATGGCTGCAGCCATCTGGGTCTGCAAAGCCTTTACCCCAATCATAGCTGGAAATCAAACACCATAGAAAGCTTCGCTCATTTACAGAGTTGCAGACATACTCTTTTGAAACAGGATGGGTGATAGGAACACGGAACACAGGCCTTAAAACTGACTTAACAAGATGAAAGCGTGTGACGGGTTACACCCAAATGATTTCCTCTTCTGCCTTTTTCATATGACTTTCTAAATATTTGCTGAAATTGTATTATTTTATTATTATATTATTTATTGTGTTCAAATGGATGCCTGAAGGATTTTATTAAACAGAAGATGACAGAAGGAAAGGGGAAAACAATGGCTGAAGAAAGAAAAAAAAAAAGAAGAAAAAAAAAAAAAAGAGGTGCAGAAGCATTTTGTGGAGATATTAGAGGTGAAAATTATTTTTCTCTTCATCATTCAAATCAACTTTTTGGGGCATGCCCGAAGGACACAGCCAATACAGGCAAATGCTCATGTATCCTTAATACTTAATGAATTCTGTGAATGCGGACTCATGCAGTTTAGATAATGCAATTGGTCTACTGTCAGCTAGAGTACACTATAAAGAGCACTGATTCGTGTCCATAAACATTCTTGAGCCCATTTGTTGTTCTTACAACTTAATATCATTTGTCTCCCCAATTTATGACAAAGAAAGTAATCATTGTTTTACTATTTACTTTAAATTAGAGATTTCCAGCAGGAGTTTAGTTCTATAGACTTCATTGTTAGTTGAAATCAGAAACTATTTTAGAGTTCAACATATACGTACGCTCCTCCCAAGATAAAAACATAAAGAACTTAGGTATGCCATACCTTTTTAACAATTCCAAGCATGCCATGTCATTGTAAATTTTTGTTTTCATTCTGTATTTTATTTAACATACATTTGCTTTAGAAATTATAAAATAATTGCTTTAGGTTGGCCAAAAAAATTAACGTACGCATAATAAAACATTACTATCAGCACGTCTATGAAATACATTGGCTGTGGAAGTAAACACTGGATGAAATCCTGACACTGCTAACATCAAATGGTAATCACTGCACTACTTTGATGTGGTCTGCCTTGCCCCTATTCTGTTTCCAACATAATACCAAGAAGCAAGACTTTGAGGTGACACAACACTGTAAAAATGCTAGCACTTTAATTCTCAAACTTTTCCCAACACGATTCATCACGTAAGGGCTATAGATGGCTCTATGAAACACATACTGTTTGGAAATTGAAGCAATATGTGTATAAAATGCAAACAAATGAAAAAATCTATTGCCCTTTTTTAGTAGAGACTTGTTTTTTATTACTCACCAGCTGACATCCTTCCAGGGACTTTACCAGCTGAGCATTCTGACACGAGAGAATGGAACCAGCCAAGTTCAGCATTACACACACTGCAGACAGCAGCATGAAAAAGGTTATCTGGAAAAAAATAAAACAAAATGAAAACAACAACAAAAAAAGCCTATTGATTATTCACTGCAGGAGGGACACAGAAAAAAATAATTATTTATATGTTCAAGAACTTCCATCCTGGCATACAATTACATGGATGATTACATGGATTTTATATAAACTGAAGAAAAAAGTAGAATATTATTTAATCTTAAAACATCTTGATTCTCATACTATAAGAAGCACCAATAGCAAAAGTAGATTTGATTATCACTTATTTCCCTTCAGCCACTTCAAAATAATCCATTTATCTCCCACATTTGTCACATAGCATGAAAATTTATTTTTATTAATTAGCATGATTTGCAAAAATTATTTTTATAATCAAAAGTAGTCTTAAAACAATTTAATTCCTTTTTGATGAGAAAATGAATGTCTTGAAGAGGAAAAGGATCTGTGAATATCATAAATCATGAGTTTGTGCAAACTGGAAAACAAAAGTGAGTAAGATTCTCAATATGTAAGTACTTGTTTTTTAAACAACTACAATTTAAACAACATCTACCATATCAACTACCCATCGTGTTAATGACTCCTTCCCCCTCTTTTCAAAATATGTGAAAACAATCATTAACTTGATTGCACCAGCTTAACTATCATTTTATTGCTTTAAACATAAAAAATGCTAGCCCAGTATGAGCAGACATAAAGCTCAGTGTGTGGGGAACTCAATATGTAGGGAAATTGAAAGGCACAAGCAGGAAGAGGACAAGAACAAATGTACTCAGTACGGGGCCTTCTTAAATATTCAGTGCTCACATTGCCATGTAACACTTAGACTCCTATTGAGTTATCTGAAATTAGTAAAAATATAGCCGTTAGGAGTTATTCCCCCTCACCCCCCCCCCGTCCCCCCGTCCCCCGTGCAGATATCCGTAGTTTTACAAGCTTTCTGATCACTGTTCTCACAATATGTTAGTTTCCAACAAATGCATATGCTACTAATACTTTTTGCAATCTTTGGCCCAAAATGGTTGGATTTTTTTTCAGTGTTTTTCAAGTGAAGAACAATAACTCAAATCATTTCCCCCTTCAGCAACCTAAGCCCTACTTAACAGGATAATTCACAATTACTGCACTTAAGGGTTGATGAAGTTATATCTTCATTGCATATTTTGAATGAAAACAAGATTTACCTGAAGTACTTATTTTTCAAGTATCTTATTTTTACAATTGAGTGCTCTTATACTGTGTATGAAAAAGAATCTGTGTCAAATCAATGTCAAAGATAAAGCTTCTAGGATATAATACATATTGCTACCCTATAATAATGGGCAACTAGATAACATCCGTCTCTGTATATACACTGTGACATACACAGAGAAACATTCATCCCACATTAGCATAAAATTTGCAGTAGCAAATACCTTGAAGACTCAGAATTTGTATATCATCTTATTTTATAATTTTTGTATTTTTAATCATTGTAACCCAAGAGTTTTATTCACTTTTGCTACTTCAGGCAAGAAAATATTATCCATGATAGAGTGACAGTTTTAAAAACTTACAAAGCTTACAAACACACCAAACACAATTCTTCGCTCATCTCAGTTCTCCTGTTTTAGGGGCTGTTATCCTAACAGAAATCCAGCTTTCTAAATGATATTCACTGCAAGAAGTATGTTCTTTCTCTTTAGCCCAAATACAAGAGTTCTACCAGTGCTCATTTTTCAAAATTAAACAAAAAGAATACATCATTAATAGAGTGCTTTGTACATCTCAATTTTAGTAAAAGGTGGTATTCTCAACATAGTAATTTATAAACTAGTTTAAAACTGACTTCTCTCCTTTGTCTGCTGCTGTACAATTCCGTGGATTCTCTGTTTTCTGTACCATATGCAGTCATATTGATTTCTCTGTTCAGGTTAATTTGTACTGCTATACAGCATATCTCAAGGATAAAGTACCATTTTATCTAGACTATCCTTTAAAAGTATCTTGATTTTTGATTCCCATTCTGATGTTTTTTTTTCTTATGGTTGGTCGCACAATGGTGACCACAGGAAGTAAATACAAAACTAGGCTAGAACCTTCAATTAGATACTTGATCAGTTATATCCGAGCAACAGGTAAAGCTAATCTAGGACACAGAAAATAGCTCTTAATAATGAATAAGTACTTGTTATTACTACATGCCCTGCTATGACACATACGTGAACAGCAAATAACTTAGTAAGTTCCCTTAATATAAGCATTTCTAATATTTAATCATCTTTCAGATTGAAAGAATACAGCTATGATTTAGAGTACCGTAAATCTGGGCTTAACTCAAAGGCTTTAGTTTCTGATAATACTGATCAACTGCTATTGCAAGGCTATTAGACACCAAGAATATTTTGGCAAAATAAAATAATATATAGGCTTAGTTTCACCTGTGCTACTAATCTTTGTTTTTTGGTAGTAAAATAGAAGAAAAGAGGTAATAACAGCAAACTATTAATGGCAAACTTCTAGATCCCTGTGATAAACTTTTAACTGCTATTCATGTGCTTTCAAAATAAATACATATTTGTGTCTCCTAGAAGTATTCCCCTAAAATCTGTTTTCTGAATATTCAGCTTATTGATTTAAATACACAGGGTACTCGTTCTAGGCTCTTAACTGCAAATTGCTTTGAACAGTTCACAGAACTTTTAATAAAAACAGGATATATATATCTTTTATATATATATATATTTTAATGTTGCCAGTATTTCAGATGCTAGCCTCATACTACAAATTCTCCTGGGAAAAAAAAAATCCACATTATTGATTACATCATATTCCCTCTTATAAACTCTACACAAGTTCCTGAAAATTGACATCTTTGAACAAGTCCTGATTGCCTTTCAGGAAATAGTGGCCAGGTGTGAAAATGGACACTTCTATAATTAAAAAAAAAATAAAATAAAATAATGAGAGAAAGTAAGAAAAGAAAACTTCAGATACCTTTGCTCTAAGACGTGCAGTTCAGATAAAGCTTTTGCATTTCATCAACCAGCAAAGTAACAAAAGGTGAACATCCTGTAACTTTACATTGATTGACTTGGGTAGGATCACAGGAAAATGAAAAATACATGGTGTGAGGCTAAGGCTGATGAAATCCAGTCCTTTTGCTACACAGATAAATTCCAGATAGTCATCAGGACTGTAGACTTCCCCCGCCCCCCCCAAATACTCTAATCTCTATGTTATTATTTAAAGGACAGAAGTCATGTTACCACTTTTTATTGCCAGCTGTGTATTCTTCCAAGCATCACATCTGATAGAACAAGGTTTATAACCTGCATCAGGTTTTCCTAGAGTATTTTCTCTGTATCAGCATTCATTAACAATGAAAGCTCTACTGGCATTTCCAGCGTGACGTCAGCCTCTTGCTGCATGCAAAGATGAGAAGAGGATCCAGAACTCAGCCAAAACCATGCAACAAGCTCTTCTCCTTTCTGCTCTTCACTGCAAGTCTCCCATTGCGTACAGAAGTTGTGTTAGACCATGACAGCCATTGATGACCTGGTCCCATACCAAACACGGGAGCCCTCTCTCGCACCAGTCTTCCCTGATTTGCAGTTTCATGCCTTGCTTCTCAATATCCTGGACAAGGCATTACCAAAGCTGGGCTGGCCATAGAGTTAGACGGGAAAACTTGGACATCCTGTGCATGGCTTTTGCAACTATCTTGCCTGCTCTAGAGGACAAAGAGCCTATTAAAAGCTATTTAAGTATTTCCGATATTCTTTCTCAAAGGTTCTCAAACAGCAGCAAAGCTATGGCCTGACAGAAGAGGACACTCCTGACCTGACATGCTGTTATCACAGCTTTTGAGGTGAAGTTCACAGCCGCGCTGGAAGCCGCAAGAGAGAAAAGGAGGCATAAAAATATCAATTACCACCTTAACAGGCATCAAAAAGTACAGTGTACTTGATATTTTTATCACAAATCCTTCTTTTCTGATATTAGCACAAGTACAGCCGTAAAGACAAAAATACCTGCAACGACTTGAAGGAACAGTTGTCCTGAATTACGACGGAAAGTCAACGCTATGTTACGAAACACTTGAGATGACGTTAGATATGCATTTTTTATTAAATTAAAATTCATATGTCTACTTTCCACATTTAAATTTTCCAAAGTTAAACCAAAATGTGAAATAGCTGGGATTAATTTGAACTTTATTAGATTAAATTTACTCAGTTTCTGCTGATGTATATATATTAGCTATTATCCTCCACTGCTGCAAAAATGAAAAAAATACAGTTCAATGTTTAATGGAAAATATCGGATTAAATACCTTATCAAGCATTATTCAGAAGAACTGTGGGAGGAGTGACTGAACTGCTACAGAATAGACCTAATCATGCTATCCTAACAGGCTACTGTTTAATTTGGGACTTCACTGGTACGGGAATTGCTATAACAATGTTCACGTGAGCTTCAGTATTACCCATGTAGCAACTTGGTGGATAAACAAAAACCAGAGAGAGAATTTTGTAACAGAACTCTTTCCAGATTCATTAAACTTTCCTTCTTATCTAAGAAATATATAACAAGATTACACAAAATGCATTTGATTGATGTTTATAATGTTTCAATAAATCAAAAAGAAAAAAAAAAAACACAAGACACAGGGAGTTCTAACATACCTGCAACACCATATAAATACACTGCTAGCATAGAGTATACCTCATGAGTGGGAAGAAAAGAAAATGGATTTTAGTACTTTTTCAAATCCTGAAAATACAAATCTGTCTTCACAAATTAAAGCTATAAAAATGTCACCTTGAACGCTGTATACAGACAGCACTGTCCCTTCCACCTTTCTTCAGCAGCCTGGGTAAAGACCAAGTCAGTCTGCCTTCTTCTCCCCCCCCCCCCCCCTTTTTTTTTAAAAAAAAAACAACTTGCCAAACTTATGTGTGAACCTGGAGAACATATCAATTAAACTATAATAAATACATGCATCTCTCTGTAAATTCACTTTTAACACTACCTTCTCAGTAAACAACTAGGATTACTAGATAGGATGAGCCCAATCAGAAGAAGTAAAGGGTTTAATTACCACAGGTACTCTGATAAGCCTTTATTGTTTCTGCATTACCAACCTGATGAAAAGTATTTTGCTAAACACTGTAAGGGATACTCTAAGACAGGCATTAGCTAAAGAAAGCAGTTTAAAATTTGGCATGGAATTATCCCACTTAATTATTCCAGAATTTGGTTTTAATTGTATTATATGTTTCTGGGAACTGCTTAAAATACAAATATGCCCAGTGTATCAAGAATGAGCTTTTAAGCACTGCAGTTCTAACATGCACATTTAATTAAATACTCCACTGTACACGTCAGTACAGAACGAAAATTCAGTTCCCACTGTGCCTTTTCAAAGGATAGCCTATAATGTGTTAAGACCACAGTAACTTCCCTATTGAAATAATAAAACATATCTAACCCCTAACATTCACAGGTCATATTATCTTTCCACTATAAAGGAAGTTATTTGAAGTCCTATTGTTAGTAAAATCTGTAAAATCACCAACTACAAATAAATAAGACTAAGAGAGCCCAGGTGTACTGAAAAGGTTCATAAATATAGCACCATTATCACTTATTTTTCCTGTTCTGATCACTCATTCCTTTCTCATGTTTCTAAACACTATTTTTGGTAACTGACTAAAAATTATATAAAGTACAATTTTGAAAACTTATTCACTGGATTATACTAAAAATTAGGGAACAACTTTTGCCAACATCCCTTTCCAGTCACATTGCAGCAGAATTTTCTGTAATGCTCCTAACGTCCTTAATAGAACACAAGTCTAAGAATGCATGCTAATTTAACAATGGAATTGTATTTATTTATATAATTAGTTTACAAACTACACATGCCATTAGAACACTTCTCCTATCACTACCTGCATTCTGCCTTCTATTTTACATTACTGACTAGGATCAGTATCAGCGTCCTCCCAGACTGCCTCGCTGGGAACAGGAGGACTGACAGAGTTCGTGACACCTATTTACATTTGTTAGTTTGAACAACAAAACATGAAAAATTAATCTGAAAGACAGTTATATTTGCCCCAGACTAACACAACTGTGACACTAACACATAGCTTAAATTGGCTTCAAAATGGTTGTCAATCATAATGCAAAAAAAAACAAGTGCTGAAGATTATGTTATGCTTTAGAACAGTATTCAATACTCAGGGCATTCTCTTTCAACGATATTCTAAACACGTTACAAGTAGCATGTTGCTTTAAATTCTTATTCTTTGCATAATTAGCGAGAACAACATATGTCAGCATAATTAGCAAGAATAATGTATGTCAGCCAATGAGATGGAAAAGTATATATATGACATTTGAAGAAATGTCTTACATGCTGCAAGTTTATTTAATCATGATACAACTTTATTAAAGATGATACAACTCTGATTCAGAACATATCTCCAGAGGCTTTATTAACTAGTGAAGCATTCCAAAAGTTGATTGAAAAAAATGTGAATAATGAAAAATCAGCCGCTGTCTTGAAATACGTGGTGCTGATTCTGTTATCCAAGTAGTAATATACAGAAAAAAATCCAGCACCAATTCTTTAAAAGTTAGACAATTTGATAAAATGGACAAATGCCCCACAAAAAGATCTAAAGTGCAACTTACGAATTTGCACTGCATTAACATTTTATAGATAAAAATGCAAACAATTATATTCCTGATGTCTTGACTGTTTCAGAAATGATTCATGCATTTCAACAATGGAAGTGAACTTCATAACGTAACACTAAAAACCTCCATGGATGCATAAGATGTGCATTATTTCCATTTACTTACTCTATGAAATGCATGTATGAATATGACAGAAAGAACATTTAAAAAAAATACGTTGCCTGACAGCCTGGAGTTGTATGCAACCTCCACCTACACTGGTGTCTGCATTTGGCTGAGATATGAGCTAATTCCCATGCAGGTAAAGAGTAATGTTTTCCTGATAACCAATGCACGAAGTGATGCTTTAAAACTGTAGGCATGATGTTTAGATACAAAAATGGTTAAATAAGCTTCCTTACAAGAGGTTCCATGACTTAATTATGTGCTGTCTCAAAATATACTTCCTTTGTTCTAAATGTGCCATTTCATTTGGTGCCACTTTGTGCCAAGAAAAGTTATGAACAATTATTCCCTATTGACCTTTTCAAGGCCAGTAATGTCCTCTGTAAAATTGGATCTGTCTTATTCAAGACAAAGAGTCATCATACCTATCACTATTCCTGTCACCTTTCTCTTATGCCTTTTCAATGAGGTAATTGGAACTGCGCTCGGCACTCAATATATGGATTTAAGCTGTGACATATATAACAAGATACTATGGCTTGTTCTGAATTTCTTTCCTAATAACACCTAGCATTTTATGTGTATTACTGAAAGGCAAGTACCGAACTTGGTAGTTGGAGAAAACTACTCACAACCACTTCCTGACTGGTGAGAGTCGGCGTAGAATGTTTTTACATGTCTGCCTGCTTTCAGCCCTTTCCTCACGTATCCCTTTGAGCTCAGGGCAACTGCAACCAAACAGGTTTCTCATCTATCACAAAGTCCACATTTTGACTGCCTCACTGTATCATATGCACGATATTTAAGTGATATGTATTTCCATACTACATTATTTTACATCCCTTAATCCAAGTACAAAAATAATGAACTAATTGAACAAAAACACAGGCAAAGGTGATCATGAACAGAGGACTTTAAAACTCCTCTCCATCATCCAACATTTATCATAATTCACCGTTTAAGTCATACTCGGCAGCACATTTCCCCCAGTAGCAATAAGTCATTCACAGAATATCTGCTACATATATTTTTGATAAAGCAGCAGTCCTGTACAAAATAACATTGGAAGGAAGTGACACCAGATTTCACAGGGTAGTAATCCTCTCTCTTAACTCTGCCTCTGCCATTGAGCTGGTTGGCCTCAGGCAAGATACTTCAACTGAATGCCTTTTCCATAGATGTGAAGTGAGAACTTTCAGACTGTGTAACTTCATCATACTGTCATGAAGCTCATATTAACTGTTCACAAAATGTGTGAAGCAAGAACTTATGTACCAGAATACATACGTCAAGAGCTCCTTCAGTTTTCTGCAGGTCCATCCTGGTGAACTTGACCTTGGTGAGCTTCAAGTTTCTTTAACCATCTGTTGAATCTTACTGCACTGCTTTTTTATGGGCAAATATCCATTTGTTTTGTAGACTGAAGCACATATGCAACATTTTCCTTACAGTGGATGAAGAAAGTTTTGGGGTGAATAAGCCATTCCAGAATGAGCCATTTTTGCAGGAGTACTTTGCACTTTCACTCTGAACTGTCAAAATATGACACAGCCTCACATCAATTGTAACTCTGTGAAAGCTGACTCACCAGGAGCTTTAGCCAAAAGCAAATATACCAGATAGGTAACATTCCTCCATTTTCAGAACCTGGTAATTCCACCTTCACTTCTTTTTTGGGGCTACACATACCATTATGGGCACTATATGCAAAAAAAAAAAAAAGGTAAACGTGTAAAGCTAAAGAACTAATATATGGATAAATATTTTTGTTAATCATGGGAGCACAGTAAAAAGGAACAGCATACATTACATATGGCTTGAAGAATGACTTAATAACACAAAGAAGCCTGTCTCTGCAATGTAATTGAAGTCCTCCAAACATAAATGTCGTGTCAGATAAGACCTTATTTGCAAAACGAGCTTTTATTTCATTCTCACTTTCATTTCAGAGAAGCAGAACAGGATTTTGTTTTAATTGCTGGCATCTCAACCACTTCTTCCAGTCATGGTTTTCAGTGGCTTGATAGTCAAAACATGCTTAGAAAATGTGAATTTGATGATGAAACATTACTCGACACTACTGTGTAGTCTAACTTGAGGAAAAAAAAAAAAAAAAAAAAAAAAAAAAGAATTGGCATATGAAGCTTGCTTTTGCAAACCTGCCTATCCTCCATACCTGGAATACTGTGCCTATGAACTTTGTCCTGTTAATTCCTGTCCTGAATTTTTCTGAAAATTAATAAAGTCTTTCTTGAATGAACATTTTTGTACGTAATTTGAAATATTTTGTAGAAAGCAAGTTTTTGGAACACTGTATTTTTACATTAGATACAATAGACTTTTTCAACTCCAGTAAATATGTTTACCATTAATGTGGTTTAAAAATATATGTATTTCTAATACACATTTTAACATGATTTGTGAAGCGGCTAGAATAGCCAGAGGCAAAAGTGCTTGTCTCTGTAAAACACTGTGTATGGAGATTAACAACTTGCAGCAGGGTATTTTGCTCACAAAGCTTTGACATATATGGGCTACATGAAGTAACGTTAAATTTTTCTTATTCTACAGAATTTATAGTTTCCATCCTGATAGAGCCACGAGATACAACTGGAAGTTAAGATGAAAACCGACGAGCACCAAGCATTACAGAGCCACGATACCAGTAACTGCCATTACTAAGGTACTGCAAAATTATCTGAGGGGGGGATAGACACAAGCTACCTGTTGGATCAGCCAGGTGCTGAACTTAGTAGGAAGATTTCTGGCTTCCCACAATAGCCACACATGCATTCTCTTTGCAATGCAGACAAGCAGCTCATCATATTTCACTGAGGGATAAATAACGTATGTCTAATATAGCATGTTCATGGGAAATCTTTCAGTAGCTGAAGCACTGCAGACTAACATTTCAGACTAACATTTGTTCTTGCCTATTTCCCTAAATTATCATTCCCCTAACAATAAGTATCATGTATTTTTAAGGTGTGTTACACTGAGTAACAGGTAATATTTTATGTACTCTCTGCCTATTGTCCCTCTGCAGGCTTTGCAAAATCTCAAAAACCGACCAACGTGGAGTTTTAGTACAGGATTACTTTGCATTAAATCAAGTACTAGTAGTTGAATTTTGTTATTATATTATTACAATTAGATCTTTAAGATAAAAATTGTATTTAAAACAATCTCTTGGTTCACAGAATCCAAAGACTGAAAAAGATTGTGATGGGCAGTGCCTCTTCTGTTCCCCACGGTGCAACGGACACGAAGAAGCACCTATGTGCATTAAGAAGCTGCATCTACGTGGAGTCTGGAAGGAGGGACAGATGAGCTTCCTCCAAAGGAGCAACTGGGCTTACTCAGGGCAGGGAGGATTCCTGAGGCTGCAAGACATGGGCAGGAGGGTCTTGGTGTGGAGCACAGCTCAGGAAGCAAGCAGCAGAAGCCGGGGCGCAGAGCACAGAAGGACTCATACTGGGGATGTGGCAGAGGAAGGGAGTGGCATGCTCCACCTTGGACAATCAATGAGGCAAGCAAACTAGCAGGGACTCCCAATACCTTCAGATTCTGAGAAGCATATAAAAAACCTTTAATCCTGCCTTCTCTAGTTCCATTATAAAAGGTAACTATTAGAGTTTATTTTCCAAGAAAATCTGTCTGTAAAAGGTTATTGGTCCTGCCGTGAGCAAAATCACAGTGCATCTCAAACTAAATAGAAAGAAGCATTGTCAGTTAATGATGGTAGGAAGCCAGAATTAGGCAAATTCAGATCGAAGTCTTGATTTTTAATAAACTCCTTAACTATCAGGATACTATATGCTGTATCAGCATGGTGGAATGTCCATCACAAAGGCAACACCAGATGGCATTTCTGGAAATATTTTCAACTGCCTGCCATGACTTTGAAAGTAGTCTTGCTGTTCATGATCAAGGTTCTTTGGGCTGTTATTTTAAAAGGTCATATCATATGATTTTACTGATCCCTTCTGGCCTTACAATTTATTCAGCTATGAAGTATACAACACAAGAATGTCAGAAGATAAAACTCAAGCTTGATTTAATTACAATTTATGTAATTAAATACATAAGCGACATCATTCTAAAATGAAACCATGTTGAAAACTTACTGCACAGAAATGGCAATCACACTAACGCTGTCGTCTAATGGTTTGCAAGTGTACAGGGAGAAGCAAAATTTAGCTTCCCATTATTTCCTTCATAATAGATTCTTTTGTTTCATGATTCAATTATACCACTTTCAAAATTATTTCTCAACACTTGCCAAGAAGAGACTGATAATGAAAAAGTGTTGGCACTTCAGATCTGTTTAATTGAGCATTCCATGTCCTTTGCCCAAATTAAAATAAAGGTTTGAACAAAAACATTCCCTATAGCTCTAAAGCAACAGTCCGTATAACAGGCAGAAATACGGCCTGCTCTGCAGCACAGCATCACAGTAAAGATTTAATGCTTTTACGTGAAGAACCATAAATTATATTGCTTTATCCTGAAATATATATAACCGTTCAATTCCAGTCATTACTAAATCAAATTCCTTTCCTCCAGATAAAATTTGTTTGACTGGATTTAATGAGGCCATTTGACTTTTTAAGAGAAAGCTGCAACCATGTTATAAACATTAAATGACATACAACTGTTTGTAATTTCAAAGCTAAATACTTCAGACGAAGACTTGAAAATTAAATTCAGAATACAGTATTTTAATGGACCATGTTAAGGTTCCATTTCTTTTCCTCCATATAGACTTTTAGTTTAATTAATTTATTACTAGTTGCCTTCCAGTATCATTTCTATCTTTTTCTATAGTATTATTTCTTGTGGAAAGAAAGTAACGCATACTACTACATCAAAAAGTAGGCTATTTGAGGTTATAACAACTGCTACTGTCTTTACCAAAAAGAGTATGCCTCTCTTCTACTCAGTTTTACTTCCTGCTAGAGTGGCATTCAGGTCTGACCCAGAGCCAGTACATTCATCTTCAGAATAATCACCTGAAAGCCGTTGACAAGAGCAGAGCACAGTGCACGGCAGAAAGGGGCACTGTGCATTTCCAGCAGGATTTGCATCGTGAAGAACAAAATCTGCTTAAGGACCAGAACGTGTAGCTTAGTTTCCTCTTGTGTCACTGTGTAGGAAATGACAACAATAAACACAGGGATTTGGTATTTGCTTCCCAAACTCTTGAAGAACCCTGGCTTCCAAAAATGTGCTAATATTCTTAATATAACGCTATGTGTGTTTGTTATTTCTGTGATGCTGTAATTACAGCAGTACCAACTTACAGTTTATTTTAATATAAATAAATAAATAAATAAAGGTTTTTAGATAAGTTCAACAGTGGGCTTGAATTAGTAATAAAGCTCTGGTACTATCAGCTCACAAACATTAATTAAACAGAAATTTGTCAAAGCTATTATTTGCTATTCTGATTCTAAATAGCATTTTTAACGTCCACACCTTTCTGAAGCGTGCTAGAAGGAATAGAGTGTAATTCTAGGAAGCTTGGGAACCATGACATTTTTCCTCTAACGCATAAAACCAAAGCTACTACCTAGAATCTTCCAGCTCACGTACTTGAGCTGTGTATTGAGAAGGAAGCACTGGATAACTTCCAGTTGTATTTGGAAATGGAAACTTAGCTCAAACGGATAATTTTGACAGTTGCTCTGCTGGTTTTTTCACCTCCCTATCATTTCCAGGAGCGCAACAAACACTTGCATGTATATCTTTAGTAATTTATTTTTCTTATCTAGAAAACATTTTGGCCTTTTTGAAAACTTTTTTTGTATCCCCACAACAGTTTACTCCTCTCTTGTCCCCACGCCTTCCCCACCTCGGTGAGCAGCAACAGGAGATAACGTGCGGGTTTGGGGAATTTGCTTCCACGCGCCCAGTCCTTGCCAAGGCGCTGATGGTAGCAACTGCTGAAAAACTTCTCACAAAGCAAGTAGTAACAGGATTTTACAGCAGCGCTGTGACAGGATACTTTGCAAGCAGGTGCCTTATCCACACTGTCTGGACATCCACTGGCCATGGGGGTGGATGAACATACATCGGGCAACGTCAGTAATGCCGCTTGATGCGAATTCATACTAAAAGCGTTACTTTTTGCTTTCAAGACCTATGCTCCAAAGATTCCCAAAACTGACAGATTTTGTGTTTGCTAAAAACCTTGAGCCCATAAGGTGCTTGATTGTGCCAGTCTGTTCACCAAGTGACAAGCACGTCCCTACTGACATGTACATGCCCTCCCCACTGACATGTACATGATAAAACTGGTTCCTTCAAATTCTCTTTAAGATTTCTATCTTGCTACAAATTCTCCTAAATTGAGGGGCTTCCAGTAAAGATACAAATACATAAGATCATATAAATATAAAATAAACTATAACATACACGTTATGTAATTACATCTATACACCAGTGCTTCTCTAAAGAAAAAATATCCATTTTATATCCATAATATTTTGAAAGCAGAAGAAAAGTGAACAGCACTAACCTATTTTAATGCCACTCAAAATAGCTGTAAATTTGAAATCCTTCAAAACTGACTCCTGCAGCTCTAGTCAGCCAGAAAAAAGCAGTGTTTATATCCACTGTGATCAAAGCCACTTCAAACATAACTGCTTCTTGAATAGAATTTTGACCACATCATCCAGAATTAAAACTTAAAACTATTTCAGACATATCTGAGTTTAATGCTCCTTTCAACATATTCGCTGAGGAAGAAAAAATATCATATATTAAAATTACCTAATAGGACACTATTTTCTCAAAAATTTTCCATGACAATGTCAGAACATGGTTAGGTTAGAAAAGAAGATTTTTTTCTAAATTAGCTTTGTACATAAGAAAACAATACATATTTAAATGAAAGAGCCAGCTAGATCTGTAATCTGAAATTAATAGATTAAAAAGAATGTGTTAGTACTCTAGTAATTTTACAGAAAATCTACATGAGTGAATTTCTGCTTCCATAGCAACTGCATTAATGGGTTCCTCCATATATACAGTACGTTACTTTTGCAAGTGTCACATTGCTGCAACAATTCACCTCCAGAACAAATGCAAGTCCCAGAGAAATGCTGCACTGTGTAAATTAACCTTCCATAACATCTGTAGCAGAATACCCTGAAGAAATAAAAGCTCACACTGTCTTGCTGACAAGGACGGGCATCAGAAGGCTACGCAAGCAGCCCCTCCTGACAGCAGCGTAATTAGAAAGAGGCAGGTTGGAAAGGTCAGACGCACAGATATTTTGCATGTCTTCCCCATAATATTAATAGCTATTGCTTATTAATGTTTTCATTTTTGATCATCTTTCTATACCATTGTTGTGTGTTTTGAGTTAGAACTGTTTTATTTTTAAACCCGCTTTCTTTGAAATATCCTTCACACTTTTGAGGCAATCTATACAAGAACATTTTCATTTCCAGAACACTCTTACCTGTGCCACGTGGTATTTCAGGGGAATGACAGAAACCTACTCCTGTTAAGCTCAGAAGCTAACAGCTAGCTAGAGATGCTATTCCTTAACTGCCTACCCCTTAGATACATTTCTGTAAGGGAAAGACTAGACAGATCTGGGATGAAATAGTAAAATACACATTACTTTGCAATAAGAATATCCCCAATATCACTATACATCAAAAAGCAAAACATACAGAACAAATTTCACAAAAACCTCAGATCTCTCTACAGGCTTCAGAATTACAGACCAATCTACAAAAAACGAAGAGGTCAAGGAAAATTGTTTTACCTGGGAAATTTTAAGCCTCATCAGAAGTAAGCCTTCTCAGTAGATATTGCTTGAGTTCACTACGAGAGGCAGCAGGTCAGAATTTTGATCAGCACTTACACACAACGCAAACCTTCAAGAACTTCCTACAACAACAGCTTCCAAAAGTAAGAAAATGATAATTGTATAAAACTGCTTTTTTAATTCAGTCATTTTCCTTCAGTACAAATTTTTGTGAAGATAAAGCTCTTTCCATTCAAAGTACTTAAATAAATTATATCCATTCAAATCCCTCAACATTATGATCTTCCAGAATTGATCAAATTGCCTGACAAAGCACATTACATGAAAACGCTCGTACAATAAGCGCATTCTTTTTTCTTAGCTTCCTGACAGAGGAATTTACCAAGCAGAGCTCAAAAGAAGTATGGGGACCAGTGGGCACTGCT
This sequence comes from Oxyura jamaicensis, assembly GCF_011077185.1. NCBI lineage: Eukaryota > Metazoa > Chordata > Aves > Anseriformes > Anatidae > Oxyura > Oxyura jamaicensis. The sequence goes on along the minus strand of NC_048902.1, from coordinate 5,335,901 downwards.
GCCCCAAAGACATCTCCTAAATCAAAAAACACAGTGCTTGAAAAAGCTGGGATGAAGACACAAGAGTAACAGTGCAACATAGGGTAGGAGCGTTCAAGGAAAAAAGGGAATGTTGCCAAAGCGCCTGTGACAAAGGTGCATCCCAACATGGGGAAAAAAGTAAGGCTGAGAAGAAGAGAAATTTCAGAAAGTCAGTAAATATTTCTTAAAAAAATAAATTATACAGAAGCTCCTGCCATAAGGCAAAAGGAGATTAAGGGATGAATGAGAGGCGGAACCATGTTTCAACACAGCAGCAAGTGAAGATAGTAAACAAGACTGGGTGGCATGAGAAAACAGAACTGGGGATTATTGGGAAGGATGCAGGACGATTTTAAAGATGAACAGAAAGGTGGAGGTAAGGAAATAAAGGTGAGGCTGCATACTAAAGGTCCTCTTGCTTTCATACAAACCTCTGGGTAAGTACCAGACTCCAAGACATTTTGTTGAGTGAGCCAACTGAGGAGCTGAGACTTCTTTCAACTTTCTTCTTAAGTGTTAGGTATTTTTGTATCAGCCTGATATGCGGGAAACAAAAAGGCAGAAATGTTCCCTATGTCTCCAAGTCCTCACTGCTGCACTTTGTGCATGCACTGGTACACAAAGCCTTTTAATAGACCTTAAACTCCAACAATGAAACATTTGTTTGGTCAAAGTTCTTGTGCCTTGAAATAGGTGATCCATGTTCATCCCATCACCAGGATTTTCCAGTCATGAGGGCTAACATCCTTCTGCCACAGACACTGGTTAAAGCCAGCTCTAGATACGAGTCTCCCTATTAACTTCAGAGAGGCTTAAATCATGAAATGCCCGAACAAGTACTTCGGCTACCCCAGAGCATATTTGCTCTGTTTTTCTTTGTCAAGAACACAGTACTTAATATCCTTCTGTTCTAGTATCAGTCTATGTTCTATTACATGGTAGTAAAACTTGACTATTACATATCTTCTTCAAACACCTGACTCCTCTTTTGGTCAACTGAAGGACTTAGGAATCTTTCAGGACAACAAGACATGAACAAATGCTCACCGATACACTAGGTATTTCCCAGGACCAGAGCGTCATAGTTCAAGGTGCCTCTCAAACTTCCACAAACAACTCAATTCAATTAGGTGTAATCACTCAAGATTCATCTTCTGCTTTTTCTTACCTGCTTAGATTTGCCATCAAGAATACTCCTAATCCAGTAAAGTAATATAAATGGAAATCGTATAATGCACATTAAGAAAATTTTAGTCTTGCATTCCCTAACACATATATTCCAACTTTCTACTTCCTGTTTTTCCACTGCTGGCCTTTTTGTTTTGGCTTGGAATGACAGCTTAAGACAAAAAGCCAACTCTTGATTTTTATCAGACACCTCATTCGTGAGCAAATATTAGCTATGCAGTATTTATGGATAGCAGTTTGGTACTGCCATGTAATGTTTCAAAGCAGCCTCACGGGATTTCATCAAACAAAGTTACATAAGCTGAAAGTTAAGTTCAAGGGCTAAAAGAACAGGCAGTTATAGAAGGATTTCAGACTTTGTAAAAAATAAAAAAAATAAATAAATAAAATATGCATCTTAGAAGCGTTAGAGAAGGGAAGACTCTGGATGCCAGATAACAATCAGCAAATTATTTATCAGAGTAACCTTAAGTAGCTTGGCTCTCTCCCCCTCATAATCAACAAACAAAATCACAGCAAAATCTGACCTCTACAGCTAGGTATTCCAGATTAGCAGTAAGTTAAAAAGCTTGATATGCGTAGGAGCACCTCCTATCCACGCACAAGTGATAAAAAGAATGAATGTTTTCTGAGGCATTAGAGAAAAGAAATTGAGACAATTTAGCAGTTTGCATTTACACCTCGTATCTGTTCCTTCCAGGGAATTGTGCTGTTCTGTGGCAAAACCTTTGGGAACCTCTCATGGCTTAAACCCAATCCTTTGTGGTGTAAGCTCTCCATGCAGATTACAAAGTTTTCACAGGGATCTATTTGAAACAAATCTCAGATGATCAAAAAAAAAAAAAAAATCTAATTTGTTAAAATTGGCAAGTATATATTAAATACATTTATAATAAAACAAATGTTCTATAAAAGAAACAGTGTTTCCACAGCAATAAATGTGATTAAATTTGTATCAGGACTGGGGGCGTTGAGTACTGTCAAGGCATTTTACATATTCACTTTTCTTCTGAATTATATTTCTTTCATTTCAAGAGGGTAAGACGCCTGAGCAAGAAAAAACCTGAAGTACATATACAGAAAGTAACGTTAAATAGAATTTCAAGGACGTGTTCTTGTCCTTTCTTCATTATCATAAAAGACTCACTCCAAAACTTGATAGATACGCACTTGAGTTTTTTTCTAATGTACAAAGCAACATTTTAATCTTAAACTAAACTTTCCTTTTTAAAGGCTTTTAATGATAATAAATATCTCTTAAGCATCTTCACTATTACAATGCAAGGAACTGCCATAAGAACTCATACAGACAAATAACCGCAGACACTAGTTTCTAGCCGAGAAGCCTATTTTCAAGACAAGAAGCTAGACTGCAAAGTTCACTCTACCATTATTCAGGCACAAAACAAGCCTCGCAGTCTCGGTGCCCTCTGTAAGTGCAGATGTTTCCCCACGCATTTGTCTATATAGTAAGAAGGATTCAGTAGATGACCCCACCACATCAGTGCAGCGATTCTCTGCCTTTATAAAAGATGTAACCTTGGAGGCAAAACCTGTGGTTTATTCTGGAAGGAAACTACTGTTCACAGGGACATGGACCAAGGTTCAACCAACTCAAGAGCCTTGCAAACTGATGTCTTTGAAAAAGTGAGGATATCAAAACAGATTTAATATTCATATTGCCTTATTCTCTTCCAACTATTTTTCTGAGTCCTTTATGTGTTTTTTGTTGTTGTTGTTTTCTGGGGGGGGGGGGGGGGGGCATGGGGGGGGGTGTTCTGTGGCACAGCACTACCGTTTTCCACCCAAATTTAGAACAAGAACCCAAAGGCACTACACTGAACACCACAGAAACCACTGCCCACTGATAAACTCACTGGGTTTGTCAGCTTTATACTAACTTTGGTGCAGTAAGGCCATACTTGCTAATGCTGCACTGAGGCCGTGTTATCAGTTTTGGTTGTAGCTCTACCCCAAAAGCCCAAACAACTTTTACAGTACACAAGGAAGGGGGCAAAATCTGTCCCAAATCCCAGAATCCTTTTTTTTTTTTACTGCCGTCTGTGTTTTAAGGAGACTCAGAAGTCAGCTAGAGCACCCAAGGAAGAACCTGCAATCAAAAAGGTGGCATCTGGGACAACCCACCAACTTCTGACTTCGAACAGGAGCATAACGCCTCCAGGATCTAGGCATCTAATTCCATCCCACAGACTAAACACACCCTAAAACCTGTCAAGTAGCAATCCAACCCGATTCTAATTGGAAAATGCACCTATTGCCTTCAGTAAGAATTCTGCATTTGTTTGAGATTTTATCTATAGATGTTGCTCAACTGCTTCATATTTTAAATGCATGACTTCATTCTCTTCCCAATAAGACGACTTCCAAAGAAGGAATTAATGAAAATTTCAGGGAAAGAATATTGGAGTTGGAATAAAAGAGGGACTAGGAAAGGAGGAAAGGAAGAAAGGAAGAATATAGTTTTGGGAGAATGTGTTCAAAATTACGCCAGGTATTTCCCTGAGAAATGTCTATTTATGCCTGAAAATGTCTAATCGATCAATAAAATATTTAATCAGAATCTGCAGAAGTATATTGGTCATCTGTCGTGTGCATGTGACTATTCAACATTACAAGATCTGACTATTAGTTTAAGCATATGCCAAAAAGACCACACTAGAGAACACCAGGTAAAAACTTCTGAATTAAAATGCAAATAGGTATTTGCTTCCAACACTACTTTAATATTAAAATACTACATGATTCGGAAAAAAGACAGGTACTTTTTTCATGTATATATTTCAACACATTAATATTTTCATGTGCTTTTTTTTTTCCACTTCTTGCTATTTTCTTGTTCTATTACTGCTTTCCAGTACTAAAACTATCCTGATAAACAGTCCTTAAAAATCAGTCTTTATTTAAATGCCCCAAGAATGAAAGAATAACTGTGAAATGATTTTGATTACCAATCTCTAACAGTAATTAATCCTAACTGCTTTGCTTCAAATGGAAAACAAGAAACCTTGTTGTACCTCCACACAGTTTCACAAATACTTTCCATGCTGCCCAGCTAAACAGCTCCAGTGATACCATAGAAACATTGCTTTATTCCATTTATCCAAATCAGAGGATGAACAACATGCAGTCTCTAGTTTTGCCTTCATATGCATGGATGAAACAAACATCAAATTAGTTTTCTGTTCCTAGGTTAGTATCAGAAATTAAGTTTTTACATTCCTATTGCATAAACTGGTGGAAGAAAATGCTGCAGTGATTCTTACTCAAGCAGTCAATTCAAACCGGCCCAAAAATTTCATTCAAACCATTGCCCACCCTCTCCCTGGCCAGAGCAGAAACAAACCTGAAGCGTTATTGTGAACAGCCTTGGTGAACACACACGGGGCACGACACGACCAAGCTATTTCCATTCACCAGTTGCGGAGCACAGTTCAATTCACCGCTGCTGCCCAGGACGGAAGGGCTGGTCAGCTGTGTTTGCACACAGAAGACCTGCAGAGCAGCACCGCATCGCTGGCTCTCCCTCCCAGGCTTCCTCTCTTGCCTGGCTCGCAGCGGGTACAGGACCAGTTCTCACTTCTCTCTGGGAAGGACCGCGTCTATTCTCCAGACCCTAGGCGGGCCCTGCTCAACACAGGGTTTTTTCTCACCTTGCCAAGGTAAGCTCTAAGCAACACACTCAGCTCTCCAGGCCCTAATGGAGAGCAGCAGCTCTAGCAGTGATTACAGGACAACTGTTTGCTACCGGCAGCGGTGCCCTGCAGTTGCTCACTGAGCCCTATTAACAACAATTCAGTCCTCCTCTCGCCTCCCTCACCATCCCGACAGTATCCTGTGCTGTAGACATGCTTCTGTATCTCTGTGGGAGTGCCTGTGTATGTATACGTAGAAATACTCACATTTACAGATATTTATTTCTCCACCTCTCCACATGAGAAAGTTTCTGCTCCTCCATTCTGTCCATGTCTAAGTGAAAATTGACCAGGGTAGGGGGAACAACAGAAGGGGGAGGAGAGGCTATTACACCTTTCCTGTATTTCCAGCTTTTGCAGGACTACAAGGGAAAGCATGAACATTTTCCTACCAATTCCCGATAGCTGTCACTCATTTATTAAAAAGCAAAACCCTAGATACATAACGCTGATACAACTATACAAATTACAGAATAAATGCAAAACAAGCAAATAGAGTATCTTTAATTGCAGTAGTAGATATTAAAGCTTTTTTGGGAAATAATATGGCAAAACAAGTTGGGGGGGATGAGGGACGGAGATGGGGGCAAGTAGCAACCTCCTGATACATTTACCTCTGCATGTAGAAGTGTAGTCAGAAACACATGTATGCTGTGGTCACTGTGCTGCAGTACTCTGAACTACAGGTCTCTGCAAACAGAATAAAGCCACTGAACTACTCCGATGGGCTGAATTTTCATTAAAAACGCCAGCTAATGCATTCTCCCAATTCATCTTCAACTCAAATGGAAACAAAAAGATGTCAACAGATAGATCTTTTCAATTCCACTGCTCTACAAGAACAAATATGACAACACTATTAATGAACATGCTAGGCTGATGGCCAAACCTATCACCTGAAAAGGGATCAAAATAAACCAAAAGACTACTGCTTTTTCCCTTAAGCAGCTTTCCAGTATTCATTTTTTAGCCTTTTAACATTTACAGACCTGCATCTAGTCTATGAAATAACCCAAATTTTCTTGTGTTGATACAGCTAAAACAAGCACTTCTTATTCATCTTCTGAAACACATTTAATCATAGTTGTGCCTAAAACACTCAGTTATAATAGACTCTTATGGTTTAAGAGTAGTTAATTCTTTCCTTATGACTGCATGGTAAGAAGCTACATGCAGTAAAATTAAGAACAGGAAAGGAACTAATATATCTAAAATGTAGAAAAATTACTGAAAGGAAACTTACTTAAGAAGCAAAGGCAAATATTGTGGCACTTCTAATTTACAAAAAAAAAAGCAAACATTAAAGGAGGCTGCAAACTTCTAATGAATGGACTGAGAACTTTACTGAAAGACAGGTAAGAGACATCCTAATAGTAATAATAGTAGTAATAATAACAATATAGTTCCTTCCGTGCTTACAAAGGAAGTGAGGCAGATGTCAGAAGCAGAAATTAATTTCCCAAGGAGGAAGAAGAAATACCGAAGGAAATAAGATTCATGCCAAGAAAGAGTTGAAGGAATTAAAATGTGCAGAGGCTGCCAAAACTCCAGGACCAGATGGGATGCAGCCTGTATTTCTAAAAGAAGGAGCAAATGAGATGGAAGAATCATTAGCAGATATATTTAGAAAGCTTGTGAGAACAGGGGAATTACTGATGGACTGAAGAGAGGCAAATGTAACACCCATACCGTACTCTTCGTTTAAGCAGCAGCAATGATTCTGGAGCTGTGACAGTCCCCGATTGCATAGCACTGTGCGAGCATTAACTGCTGCCATGGCAGCATGACGCAATGGGAGCAGAAGGGCCTGCTTAAGGGTAATTAAGATGTGCTTGTTTAGAACAGTCAAGTGTTATGCCCCAGCAGGCTTTGTCTGCTCTCCAGGCAAAGCTGTTTGGGGTCTTTTAAAATTTTACCACTGGGGGTAGCTAATTAGCAGATGGATGCTCAACAGAGCCCAGATTCTGACGGGGTGACAGCTGGTGGCAGCTGGGCCCACGAACAGCCCCTGTAGAACAGGTATGACATAGACCCAGACAGGCAGACTCAGGCAAGAAAGAGCTGTGTGAAGTGGTAAGCAGTGAAAGGGGACACGGAATGAGCATTCTAAATAGATGCTTCACTGTGACACCTTTTCTCCTCCCCTTTATAAAGGCATCTTTGATTTACTTCCTCTGTTTTCATCTAATTTTTTTCTTTCTCTCCCAGCCCAGTTTTACTGGGTCATCTTCCATTGCTGTCATTCTTCCTCTTCTGTAATATTCAAAGACAATGGCACCAGGGGCAGATTATTCTCTCAGTTGTTTCCATCTAATAGAGAAGGAGAAATTTCCAGGCTTAGGGAAAAAAAAAAAATCAGCACAGGGTGAGACAACACAGTTGAAGATCTAAATATTCATGTTAATCTACATGCAAAAAGCAATTTTGGACATTAACGTAACCACTTTATACACACACTAATTGCAAACTTTGATGACTGCATTTACCAGACTCCCTTCCTCCGTTCTCCAAGAAGCACTGATTTGCAGCCTAGAAAAGCTGTTCATGAACTAGGGACACACAAGGAACACATCTCCCAGGAAGGAGACAGAAGTGGAAATGCCAGTAAATCTGCGTCTTCCCCACTTCATACACATGTACACACATATGCAAAACCTCTTCTTTTTAGCAACTCACAGTTGCATCTAAGTGTGATTTTTATAACTTGCTAATAAACAGGAAGACAGGAGCAATGCAAGACTGGGAAAAGGGGTTTGTCTAAAAGCAAAACAAATCAACATCCTGGAAAGCCTCAGATGTAACGCAATCACCTGTTGAGGAAACCTGATCACAATTTGACAAACTACTTTTTGTTATTCCCTGTCTAGAAGAATCTCCCAATTTATGATCCTTGCACGGAAACAGCAAGCCAATGGTACATCCTGAAATTACATACAGAAGATTTAGAACTTTAACTTAAGAATAAAATTAAGCTCAACAGTACTATTAAAAGTTTTTAAATTTTAGGGAAAACACGATTTATCTATTGTGTTAACGCACAGTAAAGAAACACTTTGTTACCGATTTCCACAGACTGATTACCAATAGCACCGTCAAAGTTGGATTGTGCAAGCGTGGTTGATCAGGTAACAGTGTCACCATGGCACATGTAGGGGCATGTGCATATCTAAAGTTACACACATCTAGCATCTTTTACAAATCTACTTTCTGAGAAGTGCCCTATTAAAATCCCTTGAATCTTCCAAGAGGAAAAAAACAACCACCACCAACAAAAAACTACTAATAGAGAGACAAAAACAACATGCTGCTAATTCAAAGAAATGATGCTGAAGAGCTATTAGAAGTGGCAAGAGCTGCACAAATTTTAACTTGAAAAAAATAGTACTTCTAGGAAAGCACACGATTGTTACGCACATGAACTGGAGAACAGGTTTTTCTTAGAGATTTCTTAGTATTTAACTTCAGTAGTCATCCATCATTACAATGTCTTCATAGGGTTCACTTTATGGCTCTAAAAGTTACAATGGTTTTCCAGTGACGGGTGGAGGGAGGGAGTCAAACGTGAAAAAGTTGCTTTCAGAGCACAATTTTTAGTTTTCACTAGGTGTAGGTTACAACATTGTCAAATAATCCCCTCTAAGCACTAATTGCAATACTTCATGTAACATTTGTATGAGTGCTTAGACATCTAGGACAAAAGGTACATGACCTCCACATGAAAACGTGTCTGAAGATGCTGATCCACTTTGTGTTGTTCTTGCAGAATCTTGTTAGCAGTTCTCAAGACTGCCAAAGAAAACTTAAATAAAATAAAAGGGATTTCTAGTAAGTGAATATACAAACACAAAGACTACATCTCCTCTTGTCTAAGCCCACAGGAATAAAGAAACAGACAAAAGAAACGGATAGGCATTAGTCAATATTCAACCCTATCCCAGTGTATCAGAACTTCTCGAAACTTAAGATGTAGGGTTTTTACACAATGTTTTGTTACCCTTTAAACTAATACTTCAGTCTCAAAGATGAGCATTTGTCTAATAGCAGGGCTCCTAACAAACATCCTGACTAACAAACCTAAAGAATATATGTGCTGAAAATTATATTGTGGAGAGTGATCAAGGGATAAGCAGAGTGATATTCTCCATCTCATCTCAACATTACACAAGCAATCAATGGCAACAATGGCATACAAGGTGATGGATGCCTTTAGGCTCTGCAACTCTCCAAGTGTGTGCATTTATGTTTACTTGTTTTTTCTCTTACAGTCCTTATCCATTTACGCTAAAAACCGTCTCTTCACTCCATAGATAATCTATTTATTATTATTCCAGCTGCCAAAATCAAGTCTCTGCTTGAGGAAAAAAAAAAACACTCTAAAATTCCAGTCAGATCTGATCAGGATTCCTAGTTCAGGAGTTTTTGTTTGTTTGCTTGTTCATTTTTTAATAACCATTTTTATTTTTATATTTTTATTCTGCCTCTTAGCGTATCAGGAGGTCCCTTCCTTCATTCAGATAATGGACCCCTTTCCTCTCCAGCACAGAGTTTGGGATCACATTTTCCTTCCTCAAGCATCAGAATTGACAGTGCTCTATTTCAGCTTTCTGAAGTCACGTAGAAAAATCACAGATGTATGAAAACAACTTTCCACAGTCCAACAGAAATCAAATAGTCTTAAGTCAGTAAGTCATGTTTCAAATGTCAATTATATACGAAAGTAGGTACCTGGTACCAAAATTAATTTTGAACGCATATAAGCAATGCAAAAGTAGTTTAAAAAAATAATCCTGACACCTTTAAGCACTATGCTTGAAAATTAGCAGGTAGTTGTTCCCATATCTACCTAATTTAAACATTTAAAAGGTAAAAATAAGATTTGAAATGAAATGGTTGATGGGAAGATATCCCAATAAGAATCCAAATATTTGGCTGGCTAAGGCACAAGTATCTCAAACTACAGTCCGAAGAAGGACTGACTGAACGCCCTATAAAAGAGATTCCTTCTGGATAAGAAAGACAGATCAACTGCAAGGAACATATAGCAACTTCATTGCTAGGGAACAGGTTGTTTCACTTGTGAGGAAGATCAGGCACTAAAAAACTATCAGAAAACCGTAATGATTTAGGTAACTTAAGAATCCACAAAGCACTGACATATGTCTTGGCCAACTTCATTTTTTAAATAACCTGCTTTTACACTTTTACATTTCAACCTTTATTTTTCCTGTTTCTACGTTTCAACCTCAATATGCATTTCTACTGTCAGAAGTATGTGTGCATAATTCTGTATGCAAATTTGATTTAAATATACTGAAGAAATAAAATCAGGCAAATGGACAAAATCTCTTATGGCAAAAAAGGGAGATATGATCATGAAAACACGGATTCATTCAACTTTGATAATAGAAATATTTTTAGATGAACAGAAGGATATGGAAATAGAGTTTTCAAGTAAATTGATATAGAACATGAAATATAAATTTGGGTTTTCAGTTGGACCACTCAATTCAGTGCTGAAAATACACTAGAAAATAGCAACACAAGAGAAGATGAGACATAGACCTGCCTGCTTCTAAAATACAGAGAATATGTAACTGCTTATTAATGTGTGATAGACATTTTCAGCAACTGCTTTGACATTTATTACATGGGAATTAGTGATAACAAAATTTGCATCAATTATTTCATCTACTGCCTAGTAAGAACAAATAATTGATTTTTCTTTGTTTTTATTAGTCACCAAAGCAAGAATGATTTGTTTATCCTAAATGTAGAGCAAATGAAACATCTTTTCAATCTTTGGTCCTCTTGTTTCTGCAAAGAAATATCTGAAAATGAACAGGAAACCTACGTAAATTGGTACTTCCAATCTTCATCACAGGCTCCTTTTTTACCATGCAGAAGACCAGTAAAAAACAAAGAGTCTTCATTATTTTATATCACTTTGAACACTGACGTATCCATTTCTGTATTTTTATAGACAATTCAGTGAAATAGAACAGCTGATCAAGTTACAGAAAGCTAAATTATTCCCACCATCCATGTGTATGTTCAGCTGGCCTAAAGCAAGCCTTGTAAGCTAATTCCACAAGTAACTGTGAAATTGCACATTAAAATGTCAAAAACTAAATAAATAGCAAAAGCATGTGACTTTTCACAAGCAAATCACAGAAGCAGTCTTTTATCTACATTTTCAAATATTAATCAAAAATAAAGCTACATCCATTGCTATGGAAATAGAAGCAGAAGACAACAGTGGTGAAAACCTGCCTTATCAGAGCGCTATGTAATTCCTAAAAAACTCCTTTATTGACACTAAAGGAAAGGATCACTAATTAAATGATTAAAGAAGAATCAAAGATAACCGCTGAAAAATGAATGACTTCTCTTGGAGATCTGATACATAAATGTAGTTCAGTGTCCACAGAGCACTGCAGTGCAGTTTAGATTGGCATGCCAAATGAATTTAACAAGCAATAATTTTACTAGATGACAGACTTTTTTGTTTGGCTATAATTTATAAATAGGAATTCTCCACAGTCTAGCTTTATATGCCTTCATTTTTTAAATAGCCCTTTTTTCCTGCAACTGTCTTCCATGCATTATTTATACTTCACACCAAACTTCATTCTAAACATTTCCCTGACATCTGTCTATGCAGATGTTAACAGTGGATTAAAAAAAGAAAAACATACCCAGGAAAACATTCATATTGACTATTCACTTTTCTTAGTTGTAGTATAAGATACTAACTCAATCACCATTTCTTCACTAGTTCTCCAGGTCCAGAACTTTGGTTCATGGAACAACTTAAAGGAAATCCAGTATGGGAACTGAAATGTACATATCTATAAAAAAATATTTTCAAGGAAAGCAGAGGCCATACCCTTCTCATGGGTCTCTCACAAGTCTGTTGTGCCAGAGGGCAAAATTCAAATCGCTACCATCACTTATCAGAGCCAACACACAAAATACGTGCCTCTCAAATAAGAAGCGGAAGAAGCAGTAAACATCAGTAGATATTTGAAGATTTTTTGTTCAGTGAAATCTGTTAAGAGATTTGAATACTAAGAAATTTGATGAAAAAAATTATAAGCAAGATGTGGCTCCAATGTCATCATGTAATCAATCTGCAGTCATTACACTCCAACAGTAAATAATATATTAAGAAATTTTAAAATCTGAATCTGTATGTCATGTACTCCTCCAATAGAAGCGTAGCAACTGAAATAACTCAAACTAACCAGACTCATGAGATCAACACCACTAAATGAAACAGTATATTGCCTTCTAGTCACTGTTTCTTCCTCTTGCTAATTGTAATTGACACTCATAAGTTTCTTGTATTTGGAAACAGCATAATAATAACTATTAAAGAATAATGGTAGGCTCAGACTAAATTCTACCAGTCTACCAAAAAGAAGGAAAAATGGTCAGATTGCGGTAAATTTTAAACCATTTTTAAGGCACGTTGCTTGTCATGATCAATGTTAACTCATTGATCCAGACACACTGTCAAGATTCTTAAGGAAAAATGCAGAAAGGAAAAGAATATCTGAGACACGTTGCTATATTGCATATACACACTTTTTCAAAAGCAATATTTACCTGCCAATACTAATACATCCTTATTAACACAGTCGTCTCACCACTTTAATAACATTGATTTGAATCTAATATTACTTTGTGCTAATAGATTAATTGAAGCTCCATTAGCATGCATATACGAAGCACAAATTACTTTTCATTATTAAGTGACTACATGAATCTCACAGCAGAATACATAATGCAGCTGAAAGATGTTTTGCAGACAAAGAACACCAGCTAGTAATATGCCTTCTAACATGCCTTTTTTTTTTTCCTCCATGCACATAATTGGTTAAAAAGAACTCTCTGCAGTGTAATTTTAGGCATGTCAGTTAAGTACAAGGAGAAACATAGACCAATACTCTTTCTAGAAAAATAGGGAAAGACTAAGCACTTCTACATTCACTATTTTTTTTAAATACATCAATAAATTACTGAAAAATATAGCATATTTCATGAGTATCTATTAATTGAAATCATACTGCAGTTTTCGGTATATCCACTAAGCAACAATACTTTTCTTCAGAAATTTAAGAATTCACACCATCATCTGCAGTATGATCATTATCTTTATTCAAACACACACATTCATCAACGTTAATGATTCATTAGTTCTTCTGTTTAAATTGCTAAACCATATACTATCACTTTCTAAAAGATTGAGAAAATTGTAAAAATGGCTAAGAAGGCACAGTAGGTATCTGTATTCTACACATAATGCAGTTCTGCAAGACTAAGTGTGGGTAGAAGAAAAATATCATCTAGGTAGTTTATGTAACGCAACCTCAAAGGCACAAATTTTTTCTACTGTTTATAAATATTAGGATACATATCAGCACAGGTAAATCATCCCTAAAGTTGGTGCAAGCACATTGCTATTTACATTACTAACAGAATGCCATTACCAAAAGTGCTATACTCAAATATTAATCTGCTTCTGCTGTTGCCCATCATTTGGCAATGCTCTATGGATATACTCCAACATGAAAATGGTACAACTTTGAAGGGCTGCATCTGCCCTTTTGTTAAACACAAATATGCAGTTGTGTTTACATTCACATTCTTTTACTTCCTCCTGCTTTGGGCAGTGCTCTAACATCTCTGCTGTTTAAAAAGTTTTTGTTAGTAAAATAAAACTCTAAAACGTTTTTGTTGGTAAAATATATTAGACCATTTTTATTATTGTCAAATCATTACCCTTGCGACTTCAAATAAAATAAATATAATTTAAATAATATGTTTTTCAAACTATTTCACAATTAAAATAGAATTGTTCTAAACTTCTGTCTTCAATATTTTATGGATTTCACTCTTTATACTTTAAGTATGATCTTCATGTGGCCCACCATGAGAGGGGGGTTATGAAGTGCCTCTCTTCGAGCAATGAATGAAAAAAAAAAGGCATGACCCCTGTATCTAGTAGGTGTTTACATGGATAAGTCATCACCCTGAATTTATTGAGTCCCTAAAGTAGATTTATAATGAACTTAATAAATTATGAATTCAAATGCTTTAATGTCTATTGCATCAACCTTTCACAGGTTTTTCTCATTATATACTCTGGCATTACAAAATATTCAGAAGCATCGGCAAAATAAAATACTTTTTCAGAGGAACCATAACAATAAAGATTTATTGATAGGAACACAAATCATGCCAATATAGCATGTACGTTTGAATAAGAAGAATAAAATGGAAAAGAACAAAGTTTATGTTCAGCTACAAGCCATTTCAAGAAATATTCCTCTCAACACATCAGATGAAAAACAACATAACATATAGATAACATGACTTGAGAATTAACTCAAAAAAAGTCTGCATACTTGAATGAGTAGGAACTGACAGCAGGGAACTAAAAAAAAACACGTGCTAAAATATTACAAGTTTCTTCTCCTTTTTCAATTGCAGTCTTAGACTGTAATAAAAGAAAACAGAATCCGTGCTCAAAACAGAAAGTACAACTTTTCTGTGTGTTGAATGAAAATCTATTTTGTAAACCTAAATTGCACCCAAATCACACTGTCAGTTTTTTTCCATTTTTAAATGTATACTGCAAGTTTTTAAAAGTTTATTTCTGCATGAATTATACACATTAAGTGCTAAAAAGAAGTTTTCAATCACGTTCTACATCCATGTAGCTTATCAGCTACACTCACCATTACTTATCAGAGTAATGCAATATTACCCCTGAAATAAGGCTTATATACAGACGTGCCTGTGGAAGTGACAGCTACAAAGTAAATTCATGCATTGACACAAAGGAAAATTCATGTGGTAACAGACATAAGAATACATGAAAAGAAGTGCTAATCCTTAGTTTTCAGATAGAAAGTCGTCTACAGATAAATCCTCAAGATGCCTGATGATAAAACAGAAGCCCACAGATTCAGCACAGCACATGCATAATCTCTACATCATAAATGCGCACCCCGTTACCTTAGTGTAATCACATTCACATATTATGCTGCTCGTGGCACTCAAATGGTACACATTCAGTGAAAAAAGATACAGTTTTGATGTATTTCAACTTAAATAGCATTTTAAATGCCTACATATATAATTAGGAAGCACCAAATTTTATTTTTTTTTAATAACAGGGAAGGTCTCTTCATGAGACCTTTAAATTAAATTCGTTAACTTATGAGTTAGTACTTAACTATATCAAATCATTTGGTGCATTTTAATCAATGTTTGATTATAAGACCTTATAAGCATGCGAAATACTCTAAGTGGCAATCAATTACAGGTCTATTAATAGCAGTATTAATTATAAACAGAACATGCACTATTCCTGCTGAAAAATAACCAAAACAGTACCACCATTAATTTGCTCCAAGTGTTCCAGTTTCTGTAACGTGTATTAGAAATACATAAAATGTCACCAAGTATGCAATGTGTATCTAATTATCACAGCTGTATTTTGGATTTTTAGCACTGTCTTGTCTTCTAGAATCAAGTATATCCAAGATCTTGTTTTACTCACTTAGCAAATAAAATTGTTTTCCCAAATTAATCTCTACATCCCCTTAAGGGACAGGCTACACATATATCATTTCGCTTTCTCTGAGAAAGCATCTGTACTTGAGGAGAACTCTACTGGACAAACTGAAGCGTAATTAATTACTCCACTCAGACTGCTGTCTGCTTCAGGTTAAGGAAAGACCACTAAATATTTCTCAAATGCAACAACACTGAGGCTTTGTTCAATTACTTCCTAAAACACACATGCAAAATTAATACAATTTCATAGAGTTTAGGTACATCTCTATTCAAACTCAATGCTGCACATAAGAATAACTGACTCCATGTGTTTTCTGTACGAGATGAAATAAAGGTTGTCATTAACAAATACGGTCTACCAACTAAGTGGAAACATTTCAAAACCAATAATATTTTAAAACCTTCTTTTCTTCAGTTACGTTTTGTAAGCACAGATAATGTTACATTACACTAGCACATACACGAACTGCAGTAGCATATAGGAATTCAATCTAGTTTACTGGTTTGGAATTGATCGCCAACCAGTAATATAACGGAAAGCCCCAAGGTCCATCGTAAAGCTTTGAAAGACTTACTTAAGTCAATTTGTAACACTTCAAAAGGGAGAAAATATCAACATTTAAAACTACAAAGTCAATAGGCAGAAGTCTACCTACAGACAAAACCACTAGGAGTTACTTCTACAGAACCCTTTAGTCACTTACATACAGTCTGTAAAACATGATTGATTAAAGCCACACAGGCACTCACCACAAGTGAAAGGGGCCTCTTCCATGAAACAACACCAATCAGTCCTGACAACAGCACCTGAAACAAAGAAAGCAGAGTCACCCCAGCCTTGGTTTTATACCAGCATCATTAAAAAACAGTAGACAATTCTAATAGTAATAATGAGCATTAAGTTCAGTTATAATGTTTGGTTCCATCACTCTGGTAATACACTGCTCAAACAGATATTGTTTTCATTTTATTCTGAATATGAATTAAACAGAAGTACCGTTAATCTGTTTTTAAAACAATTTTAATCCACCCAACAGACCCAATTAGTTCTGATCACATTGCAATAGGTTTTCAAACATGTTCTCTCCAAGTCCCAAATGTCATCAGTACGGAGAAAAAATGTTTAGGGTAAACTTTCTGTGGTCTCTTAGCATCATTGAAAATTAGGTCAGAGAAGCACACAAGAAGGGGAGTCAAGATGGGGCAATTGCTAATTTCATTAGTATTTAATCATTCCTTAGGAATAGTGCAGCAGTTTACTCACAAGCGGCAGTTCGATTTACACTGTTTACTTGACACTGATTTAAATATTATGCAATTTTTCACAAAGCCTCCTGTCGTGACAGAAGTATGCCCCCCAAAATGCTATCTGAATCATTCAAATGATTGACAGTTCCTAAGCAGTGGCCTAACAAAGCTTAAGGATTGTCTTAAAATTACTTCTATTATCACTAGTGAAAACCCCATCCCTGCCTCTGTCACACACAGGCACCTTCAGGAAGGTATAATTTACAAATCAATTTAAATGCCTTTTTGATGTAAATAATTCCAAACATTCTGGTAAAATCAGCCAGGGTATCCTGCTAAATGAGCGATTGTTTTTTTCTACACAACAACAGTACTTCACCTTATTATTGAAGCAAAAAAAATGACAAACAAAACCCACCCACAAACACTCATTTAAAACATGTATTTAACATACAGATATACCACCCCCAATTTTTTGAGCTTTTTTTTTTTTTTGTGAAAGACTACTGTAACAAATGGCACGGCAATTTCTCAGATTTTCAATACCGACTTATCCCATGGGAGCTTTTAGTTTCTAAGTAAAAATATATCCCTCCACTACAAGTCAAAAGCAAGCTAAATTCATACCATGAGTAACCCAAGCTTATCTCAGGTACTCAAAAATAATACCTAAGTTACAGCTTGGACAAAACTTCACAGACTGTTAAGTGTCAAGAGCATAAAATACAGAAACTGGAGCAATGGGGTGAGGAATGCTGGCTCCGGAGGAGAAAAAAAGGTAGCAGAGGGAGTCTTTTCATTAGAACATTTAATCAAAAAAATAATAAACCACAATGTAAAAAAAATGCAGAGAAAACAACACATTAGGTATTTATTTCATGATTCAAAACTGCATCTGTTTCTAGCATCTAGGGAAGCAACGCACATGGTGCTGGTGACCAGGCTGGAAACAGGCTGCCTACCGGTGCTTGGTGCGAGTGCGGAAGAAAGAGCTGGTGGAGCATGGAGAGCTGGGTGGTACAGTACACGGTGTAAGCGCTCACTCTGCCTGGTCTGTAGACATTCATAGTGCAACATATTTCACACTACCTGATAAAATCCACAGCTGAAAATAGTATTCAGGAAGACATGTTGGGAGATGCAACCTTTGTTATTTTCTTTAGCACCTATGCCATGTAAAAACCTCAGATAAGGTTTCATAGTAAAACTACAATGTTGGATTAAAAACTAAGTACAAATGCAACAGGTGAGAAGCCATGAAAGCACAATAACAATGGTTCCAAAATCAGGATATGGAATCCTAACGACTGCAGATAATCCCTAGAGAGAAATGGAGGCGGCTTGTATTCTACAGCATTTCCTAGAGCACCCAAGTTCCACACCAGCTACACACTTACGGGGTTGGCCAAGGCGGGAAAAAGCAGAGTTCCTTTTTTTTGCAGTTAATTATATTTGCTCACACAGCTGTGTTAGCTTATTATTGTTGCATGATAACTGTTTCTGGGCTGATAATCATGTAATGTGAAACTGAGCTCAGGAAGGTAAAATGACAGGGTTAGCTAGCTAGACAGCAACACACTCTCAATTAAATAAAAAGGGATGGCTGAAATTGTGAGGTTATTAAAGAAAATTCCCTAAGAAAAACAAAAAGCTTGCCTTCCAAAACAGCGTATGTATTGATGAATAAAATACTCATGCATAAGCCAGTACTTCTCAGTCATCAAATCGTACTGAGGGTCGAAGTGTTTTAGTTTACTACTTATTGTGAGAAACAGAGTTGTGTTTTTGCAGTAGAGGATTATTTTTCTTTATTCCAAGGCAGTTGTGTAGACTTTGATCCCCAGCTTCCATCTATGGGTTCAGGGAAATGAAAGACTTGGGAAGCCCATCTGCCAGTGCAGACGCAGGCAAAGAAGCTGCTGAGTACCTCAGCCTTCTCCATGTCTGTCGTTACCAATTACTCAGATGTAGAAACTCACTCCTAATGTAAGAAATTAGCCACCTATAACTGCTCACACACTCCCATTTTCACCCCTCAGTCTATTTTCACAAGTGCTAAAGGTGCAGGTGGCCCTCGGGGACTCCTCCGGCAGCCCGAAGGGAGCTGGGTCCTCTCTTGTGCTCTTCCTCAGGGCTCTGTGCAGAAGGGATGCCACCGGTCACACAGGGTTGGGGGATGGGAAAGAAGCACTCACACAACCCCTGAGAACTGGCAAGAGCTGTTTATTGCTGGGACATCTGCGGGATGTCCGTGAGATTTGGGGGCTCCAAGCTAATGCTTGGGATGGGGCCTGAGCAACAAGTAGGGAGCTGGCCGGGCACTCCTGTGATGCAGTTTGTGCCTCCTAATGGCACAGACTGAAGACGTGCCGGGGTAGTCCCAGGTCTGTTCTGGCTGCGGTGGATCCACTTCCATTGCCTCCTCCGTATCTCCTGGTGGATCCAGCTCCACGGGCTCCACGGTGTTGGGCAGGAGGATGAGCCAGTCTTTGCCCGGGACTGCCCAAACAGGATGCCTTCGACTCGGCATGTTTTCTGGCCAGGGTGCCGCACCAGGGGGTCGACCTGTTCCACCCTGAGGTCCCATGCCGCTGTCGGCTTGATGTTCATGCCTGCGGTGCCAATGATATCGCTTGGATGTGTCTGCGGGCTGCGCAGCAGAGGTCCCTCGAGCACTGCTGTACCTGGTGCTGCTGGCACTCTGCCCACGACACGTTTCCTGGTCAGCTGCCTTCCTTCTTGGTGCTGCTCTGGACGGCATGGCTGTCCTCGCAAACCAGGCAGAGCCGCTTCTCCCCTTGCTGCCTCTAGTCTCCGAGTAGCTCAGCGAATGGCGGGCCAGCGGCAGGGGGCCTGTTTTATAGGGCCCACAGGCAGTGGTGGCCACTGTGACCTCAGCAAGCCTCTGTGATGAAGTGGCCCACGTGTGGCCAAAGGCGGCTGTGTTGGGAGCGGCCTGGGAGATGTCCTCACGTGCGGGAAAGAGGGGGGTTGGGGGGGCTGAGGGACCCTTTTCTGGGGCTGGCTTCCCCAGGCCATTTGGCTTGCCTGAGAGAAAGGCAGCCCCTAGACCACAGGGACTGCCCTGCACCTCCTGTGTTCCACACAACGTTTTCCAGCCCAGGCTCTAGCCTCTCATCAGTGTAACACGGAATCACAGAAACATTAAGGTCGGAAAACACCTCCGAGATCATCTGGTCCAACCACCCCCCTACCACCAATGTCACCCAATAACCCACGGCCCCAGGCACCCCGTCCAACCTTTCCTTGAACACCCCCAGGGACGGTGACTCCACCACCTCCCTGGGCAACCCGTTCCAGTGCCTGACTGCGCTTTCTTATTATATATTATTATTGTCATCTATAATCTATTATTAATATTTTATTAAATTAATAAAATATTAAAAATATAATCTATTTTCTAAATATCTGTTTTCTAATATCCAGCTGACATCATTGAGATTTACTACTTTGAAAATGAAAACTCTGCTTTATATAGATACCTGAAAAATTAGTAAACCTGGGGGGGGGGGGGGGGGAATCAATGGTGTGTGAATTAGAAAACGCTGTTGTAAATATCTCAGCTATAATTGACGAACTAGAAAGTAAGTTTGATACGTTTGCAAAAATAGTACTCTAGAATCAAATAGTATTAGATTTATTAATAACCTTTTTAGGTTGGATCTTAGGAAGAACTTCTTTACCGAAAGGGTTGTTAGTCACTGGAACGGGCTGCCCAGGGAAGTGGTGGAGTCCCCATCCCTGGAGGTCTTTAAAAGACGTTTAGATGTAGAGCTTAGGGATATGGTTTAGTGGGGACTGTTGGTGTTAGGTCAGAGGTTGGACTTGATGATCTTGAGGTCTCTTCCAACCTAGAAAATTCTGTGATTCTGTGATTCATAAGGAGGAGCGTGCACTGTAATTAATACTAGTTGCTGTACATATGTAGATCAAATGGGACGGATTTGACTGATCTCAAAAATATTTGGGGAAAAAAAAAACAATACAACAAGATCCTACACAGAGTAGCTCAAGATGACAATTCCTGGGCAATTCCTGGGGATTTAGAAACATTTGGGAGAAACTAACTTTGAGCCAATACAACTGGCTCAAACAACTATTTGTTGGTACTGTAATAATAATGGCATTGTATATCTGTCATCCCCCGTGACATCCGAAGAAGAATACTGCACCTTAATGTTGGAAAAACTCAAGAGTGCGGATGTGAAGAGGTGCAAAAACAACAATGGGAGTAAGAAAAGAAGAAGGGGGAACTGTGAGAAACCAAGTTGTGTTTTTGCAGTAGAATTACTTTTTTGTATTCCAAGGTAGCTGTGTAGGCATAATAAGGAGAAATGCTAGGTAGGGAAGTGGACAGAAGGCCTCACTGTTCCGAAGTAAGGCAGAAGCTTGAGAAAAACAGGATGAGCAGTGTGAGAACAGTAAAACAACAATCACAAGTTCTCAAAACATAAGAAAGGAGAAATTAAAGGGTTGAAAAAAAGAAAAATCGTGCAGATATGGTATAGAGGAGCATCGAGTAGCTTGGGAACCTGTAGTACTCAGGCAGTGAGGAAACGGGAGGTGATCAGGCATCGGGGAATAGTGAATAAAAGGTATTATTACGTGTTTACTAAAATGTGCTCCTGATTGACAGGACTCCCGCCATTGCAATCGCAAATAAAATAGCTTCACAGAAGGTCCTGTCTGAAGAAAATTATTTGAGGTTTTCCTCACACTTATGACCAGCAAAGCCTTTCTTTCATTTGCTGTGCAGCCTCCCTTCTGCGAGGTACAACTCTCTCCCTCTCTCTCTCGCCCAACATACTTGTGGCATTGTGCACCGCTGAAGAAGCAAGGGAGCTGATCCTTTTTGTTCAGCTGAACTACAGCTGGTTTTGACCTTTACGGGTGCCTTGCAAAATGAGAGTTACATGTGTTTCTGTTAGAAAAAAACCTCCCTGGCACTCACCCTACTGATAACCACGAAGAAGGTCAAGCACAGTACATTGGTAAATTCTTAATATGCACTGATAGTAGACACTAAAACACTGTCCTCCATCTGTGTCATGAATATTGTCATTACAAGAGTTCACATAAACAACATTGTCATTTTCTAAATCCCATTGGTCCCCAATATCACTGTGGTTACCCAAAAGCTTGTTTTGCCCTGACGTGTAGTTATGTCCAGCAGCAAGCACCTTTAACAATTTAACCCACTGTCTACACTACTGTATAATTATAAAAACACACTGAGAACATTACACACCCACTTTTGTTAGAATATACCAAGTGACTCTTAAAACAGAAGTCTAAAGATGATTTCTGATGGTGTGCAGAAGACCAAGAATTAAAAAAAAAAAAAGTTGTTTTCTCTTCATTTTTTACTTTTTATAAATACAATGTCAATATTGGATAAAGTAAACAAAGCCAGACTAGTTTTATATACAAAAGCATGAGTTATTTGAAGTTGTATGTAATTTGCAGACCCAAGAAACCTTACAGTAGTCACTCACATTATCCGGTGCTTCTATCAGCAAAAACAGCATGTGTAACATGTTCTTTGTTTCACCAGATTAAGGGCCATGAAGCACAGCACAAGGTAAGCTGTTTTTATGCAAGCATCTAAAGCAATGGCATTTCATAAATATAGATTGCAAGGCTGAGCTGTATATATGTCATTTAATGTTTTCTAAAAATCACTACATCACATGTATACTTTGCAGAGGTTTGGAGTTCTGATGATTTTTTTTTAACAACTTGCCTATTAAACCTATGCGATGTGATTTGATTTCATAGCCTGCATATAATCTTGGGCTTAACTTCTCTCTGCTGAACTACAATGAAAATGCCCAATAACATAATAATCAAATGAAACAAAGCTACTAAAAATGTTTTCAAAACCAGATTTGCCAGCTTCCTTAGCAGGTACATGCAGCTGTAGGAATTCAACAGTGGTGTTGATTCAGAGAACAAAAGTAAACAGAATACATCAGTGCTGACTTCCGCAGCATTAGAAATGCAATATTACATTAGGTATGAATGCCTTTCAACACGCATATAAGAACTCCATTATCATTAATGCAAGCTGTGCTCATGCATGGAGAAGATGCATTTATTTTAATATGCCCACACTGAGGCAGGACAAAAACAGAAGGTGAAATTACTTTCCGGTACAGGGATTGCAAACAAAGAATTTAATACAAACAAACAAGAAAGCCCCCGATAATGTCTTTTCCAGCATTTTCAATTGTCTGCACTCAAGCCTCTAGAAATTTAGAGTGCTGATTTTGAATATGGTACAGATCAGATGATGCAGTCTCGATATATCTTACACCATCAGCTTTCCAAGACTTAATCTCCAAAATGGTTTTGTATATATTTTCCAGTATCCTCCCTTTAAACAACTTTTCCAAACTACAAAAAATGTATATTTATATGAACATTAATTAAATTAAAACCGTACTGAATACAGTGGAAGACTACGAAGGTAAATTAATTCCTGGAACGGTAGAATTGCTAATGTTTCAGTATTAATTTGTTTAGTAAAACAAATTCTTTTTTCTCAGTACAACTTGAGATCTTGTAATGCTTTTCAAATACAGAGCACATTAGCTACAGAAAACTCAAAGTTCTATTGCCTATTCTTATTCCTAATTTCTTGTTGAGGATTATACACCATATGTCAAGTCATCTGCTCCTGTTCTGCAAATCTAAGAGTTCCTCACTTTTTAAGTTTGTAAACACTGCACAAATTCTCCAGTCAATGGATTCAGTTACCATTAAAATAAGCATACATACTGTTCACATTAATTGCACCAAACTCCTCCTTAACCTTCTTCTAAGATTCTAAACACAGCAAATAATGCAAATCGTGGTTATCATTAGCTCCTATGTTACCTGAACAAACAGAATCAACAGCACAGCAGTGTATGCGTTTCCTTCCAGTCAAAGCATATATAACACGTGACAATTCAAACATAATTAAATAAACTATTTTTAAGAATAAAAAAGGTGAAATAGTATAACATGTTATTTAGAGGGGTTAACTGTGCTACTGGAAGTATTGATTATTCCTGCAAGGAGGGGTGGAAAAGCCAACCCCAACTGTGTAATGAGCTCTACTAATTCCTGCAATCAAAAATAAAATGGAAACTCTTGTCTAACAAGCTAGGTATTATTGATAAAGCAGTAACAATAACTTAATTTTGCAGAATAATAGATGACCTCATACCATGAGCAAATATAAGTGCTTCCAAGTGACTTAGAACAGACAATGGAGCAATAAACCAAAGTAAGTTAGGGCATAACTAAATAAGCAGGGCTTAACTGAGTTTCAAAGGGACTAGGGTCCCAGTTAAGGGACAGAGAAAATGCAACAGCTGAGGAGCGTACTGGAACACCAGACATTTTGGTGTGATTTTTCTCAGTTCAAAGTGCTGATAAAAAGCTTTACTCACAAACAGAATGGTATTCCCAAAACATTAGGCCAAAATTGCATGTGGCATTACATTGGGCATAAAGAAAAAAATGGGGTCAATCTAATTATAATGATATAAATATCCACAGATAAATTTGTGAACAGATTTAATCAATCTTTTACAATAAAAGGCCAGACAACTATTTTGAGAAATATGACATGGAAACTTAACATGAATTTATACTGTATAATGCACCTCAAATACTGCATTCAGTTTTGGCCCCTCACTACACGAAAGATACTGAATTGCTGGAACACGTTCAGAGACGAGCAATGAAGCTGTGAGGGACTGCAAAGCAGGGCTTCTGAGGAGCAGGCAAGGGAACTGGGGCTGCTTGGTCTGGAGAGCAGGGGGCTGAGGGAGGCCTCATCACTCTACAGCTACCCGAAAGGAGGCTGCAGCAAGGAGGGCGTCCGTCTCTTTTCTCATGTGCAAGTGTTAAAACGTGAAGAAGTGGCCTTAACGTGCACCAGGAGAGGTTTAGGTTGGCTATCGGGAAGAATTTCTTCATGGAAAGGGTGGTGGTTAGGCACTGAAAAGGCTAGGAAGTGGCAGAGTTACCATCCTTGGAGTTACTTAAGAGATGTGTGGATGTGATGCTTAGGGACATGGTTCAGTGACTGGGTAGCGTTAGGCAGATAGTCAGACTTAATGATCTTAAGGGTCTTTTCCAACCTAAATGATTCTATGACTCTAACGTCTTTGGTTATATTGAACAAAGAACAAAAGAGAATATCATGAGAATATTTATGAATATGATTCCCAATAAATATAAGACTTATTATCATATAAGTACCAGCAAAATTTATATAAATTTAGTTCTTATAGGTGATATGTTTGTAGATGTATATGTGCATCCTTTAAAACAATGTACGTTTTGTGAACCTACATGTGAATGCAAGCCCAGCGCTGTCTGCACATCTGCTCCAGGACCTACTGATACACCATCACTGTCCACAGGGGAATTTTTTTTCCCTGTATACCCAGTTTGAAACTCTCATGTTTCAATGTATGCCCTTACTAGGAGTCTTCAATTTTCATCTCAATCTAGATTAAAATACTAGGCTGTAAAAATAGTACTTGTCATGCTTTCTTAAGAAAGGCTTTTTTTTTCCCCACATTTCATAGAAACCGATTTGTCAAGCTGGTATGCAGAACAGTAACAAAAAAAGGTAACAAATTGGGTGCCAAAGAAGGGAATACTTCTACAAATTAGTAAAAACATATACAGCTGTCAGTTATCCTTACCTAATCTTAATTACAGTTCAGATGCAGTTCAGAAACCCCAAGTCACCCCTCTTCACAATTGCAGGACTTAATGCTTTCTGAAGTTCAGATTTCTTCTCTTTTTCTCCTAAGACCCTAAGGACATCAAATGTCAGTACAAAAATTCTCCAGCAAATCCAAGGGTATGTTTACATTTTGTTATTGTATTTAATGTGCTGTATTGTAAGTGGGGCAAAGAACAAACATTATATGTTGGTGTCGGCCTCTGTATCATCTTCTAATATTTTTCTAATACATGCTCAAGTTTTTCTATTTTCTATGTATTTTCTCTGGAAAATGAGAAGCCTTGCTTAGGAGGTCTTAAGGTTAAAATATAGTTTTGACAGGGATGTTTTATGCAAAATAAATACCTATACTTTAAACTGACTTTTTTATCTTTTTACAGACACCCTCAATTCTGTAGATATCTTTTTAAAAACATGCCTATGAGAAGAGGTTGAAGCAAGTTGGTTTCATGAGAGGGAAGACTGAGATGGAACAAAACGGCAGTTTTAAAAAATGTACAAGATGGTTAAAAAGAGGACAATGATCAACTATTCTTCAAGTTCATTAAGTGCTGAACAAGAAATAACGGATTTACATTTGTGCTAATGGAGATTTAGGCTGGACACCAAGAATTTTCTAATTCTCAAGAAATTTCAGCCGTGGCAGAAGGGATAATTACGGAAAGCCCATCACCTGAATTTGTTAACCAGACATTACACAAACACCCGTCAAGGCGGGCCAGGTAGAACCAGGCATAGCACAAGCAGCCAGATGTACAAGGCAGCCGAACGGAGAGGGCGTAGCAGTAAGACTGCCTATTTGACTGCCTGTCCCTAGGGAGGCAAATATGAGCTCTTCCAGCATTAGTATCATTCAGTGCTTTCTGCCTGCAAAGCACTACAGCAACTGGTTCTCTTCAGAAGCATTTGCAACCCCTGATGCCTCCCAGAGCTCTCCTCCACAGGTGCAGATTACTGCGAGGTTTAATTTTGCCAACTCAAACGTTCCTAGAAGAGTGAAGTTCAATTGTACTTGAATAATTAAGAAGTCTTGATATCCCCAAATATATTTTGGTCTAAGTGCACCTCACAGAGAGAGAATCAACAACTGAAATATCTTCAAGGATGACGTTTCTATAAAACCACAATAGCCCTGGTAATTGGTAGACAACTGCTTAACAAAATGCAAGTATTAAATGTTGTGTGAGTAACGTCACAAATATTGCATACTCAGAGCCTTCGGAAGTGTGACACGTTACTGTCAAGAGTACAAAATCTTATAATAATGATGTTCATTGCAGCTCCTGCAATCTATTACTGGAAAATTACGGTTAGAGAAATACAAGCTACGGGGGGGTGGAAAGTGACAGCATGGGAATTAGCTAAAAGGGGATTTTCTTACTAAAATAATCTACCAAAAACATTATTCTCAACTTCAATTCCTGAAAAAAAAAAAAAAAAAAAAAAACAAAGAGGGTGAAATAATTTATTGGGATGAGGGCAGTGGAAATGTATTAACAAGTATCAGAAGAAAAAAATTCCACGTTTCCTTACACACACACACACACAAAACTGTAGAACAAATGACAGAACAGCAGTGTGATTTTGGAATGGACTTTCAAAAAATCATCCTAATTGGTGGGGCTGATAAAAATCACACCACGCTACCACATGTGAAAAACATGGGGAAATATCAATCATAGGCTAAAGATTTTTTTTTATTATTATTATTATTTTTTAACAGCCGATACAGCTATTTATGTGCAGTTATGTGAACTCACTCTTCCACAGGCAGTTATTCACCAGAATCCAGGCATGTCTCTGGTTTAAGGACTACAGTACAACACAAACAGCACCAGTACCACCAGACGGCCTCCCCACAAGCAAAAGATCTGTGCACTGCAAGCTAATGAGTAAAACAAGAACAATCAAAAAAGCAACAACTTGAGCGCAGATTTGAGCTGATTTCTAAAAAGACTCAATATGTTCTAGACTAACAAACACCACATCATAGCTTAATCTTGTTTTCCTGCTCCAAGCTTAAAACCAATCTAATTCTAAATACCGTGGAAATGGGAACAGAGAAACAAAATTCCTTGGTAGCCCACATGAACAGGACAGTGAGATTACCTGTGTGTTTACTCAGCTACCTGAATGCATTAAGGGCATGTAGTTTTGTTCTCACATTAAGTTACAGGGTGGGCTTTATCCTTTCATTTTTGTTTTCCCAGGAAATATATTCTATACCCACATTAAATCTGCGTGCTTCACATCTATAGTTCATTTATGGGACTGACAATGATCATAAAACTGCAGTATGCACTCTGAATATTTTTGTAGAATCAGGATTTATCCAGAAAGATATTTTTTTCCTTCTGCATACAGAGAAAAACAAGGACTGGAGGCACGCAGATACATTCTGCAGTATTTTTTTTTTCCATTTAAGAACAAAATGATATGTGTTCTATATTTATTACTCTTCTAAGTGGTTCGGATCTGTTATGCTCAACTTCACTACAAGATGCAAGCTGTGTTACATAGCTATGGACAGGGATTTAGATAAGATATTAAGTACAGAGCTGATATCTCAATGACTCACAATACAGTCTCAATTCTAATCTGATTTTTATTAAACATCTGCTGAACACAGTGACATTATTTTATGTCCTATAATGTAAACAATGAGTATTAGTATGACAGACAACAACTGGCATAAAAATATTTAAAAGAAAGTAAACTAAGCAGTTTGCAATCAACCTTATATGTTTTCAAGTTAATTATGTCTTTTATGGACAAAGTTGAAATAAACAGAGGACTGAAGTCTTAGTTCAGTACACGCCATTTCACAGCTGAAGGGCTTTAACTCAGAATAAGATCCATTGAGATATTGTAAACGAGTGCATTAGAAGCTTTTGAGACAATATCAGTTCTGGACAATTCTTTAAAATTAAAATGAGGATCCCCACAGACCTTGAACAATCTTTTTCCTCTAGAATGGACTATGAAGGAATTGAAGAGCACTATTACCTTTGAGTAACAGCACTACCAACACTACTGCATAACCAGTCACTGTATGCATCGTAATGTTCAAAATGAAAGAGAAAACAACTAATTATTTTAAAAATAATTTAGTTAGGAAAAAGAAAAATGAAGAAACATGTCTATACATTCCCTACCATAGCTCAAATTAACTTTGGAAGGCTTATCGATCCACTGAAGAAGGGGGTTTTACTGAGGTAGCAAGCAAAGGCTTAATTAAAACGCAGTGAACCAAAGAAATCAGTGAAATTAGAAACAGTTTGTCCAATATCTGTATATATGTATCGTACAATTTTTTCTTGACCTTTTTGTGCCATCCATACAATAGATTACAATGATTTCTATAAGAATAAAACCCTCAAAAAATAATTTTCTAAATATGCTGGTAGGTTTTAAATTCCTTGTAATTGCATTGTAGTTACATTTCTTCAAGATTTGAGAATGTTAACACAACTCCAATAACAAAAGATTATGTGTTTTTTTCCATTACACGGGCAACACTATTACCCAGCTATGAGGGCTTCCCTTCCTGAATTTTCATTTTAGGTCTTAGTTACCAAACACAACTATGACATCCACTATGTTGCCGTGTCGAAGAAAAATATTGTGATAAATTCCTTTAGACATTTTCCTAATCTGTTTTCACACCAATCTTGACTTGTATCATTGACTCAATACAGAATATTATTCCAGAAATGTTGTTTTCCCATAGCATTAGGAAATCACTAATCACATTTTTGCTGCTGGGCTCTTCCAATAATTATAAAAATGAAGACTGAGATTGCTTTAGATAAGTGAAATGAGACGATGGCTCTTTCAATTACTGACACAATTCCTCAAGGAATGAAACCTGCGGCGCATTGTAAAGTGATCTAAATATCAAGAATAAGAGTATTTTCTTTGCCTCAAACCCCGAAAAGCCGCCAAACACAGAGACAAGTGCTTCTGCAGATCTCTAGTACACAGTAGTCTCCAGTGCTCCGGTTCTGTAGATCATGCGGACCTATATTTCTAACTACATTGCCACAAGGGTGCACAGAGAAAGGTTAATCAAAAAGTAATAACCCTTGCACTCTAATAAGCGTGATTAGCCACAGGGCCACACTTCCAGGGGTAACAACAAGTTAAGGATGCATAGACTCAAATTAGAGATAGAAAAGGACAGAGCAAATATTAAATGGTCATAATGGATACACACCATCTCCATCCCGAGCCTACACACTTGTCACATTCTCAATGAAAACTGTATACACTACAGCAGCTATCACCTTTCCTAAAACACCCTTCCAAGGCATCCATACCTGTGACACTGGTAGTTGCCACATCCAAAAATGTACCACATCAAATACAACAACCAACCACAAAAAAAAAAAAAAAAAAAAAAAAAGAATGAATGGATGCGTTAGTACAAGCACAAGTTTATTATCATGATGGATAGATGCCTTCCAAATACCCTGACATCCCAAGGGTTGTAAAGACAGATTTCATGTCTCTGACACTATAATGACTACCCAGTAGATTTTCCAGTTATTTGTCTCAAAGGATACTGCAATTCTAGAAAGTGTAATCAAGTTAATTTATTACTGTTAATTTGCAAGGTGAGTATATCTGAAGTCTAATGTTTCCTCTCACTTGGATTTAAAGTTTCTGTTTTAAAAAGAATTATAATTGCTACTTAATGAAATTATATACAATAGGAAGTCTTTTTGAGTATCAAAAACTTGTAAAATGCACTTCAAGGTTAAGCTGTTAAAATACAGCAAGGCAAAGAAATGCTTTAAATGGCAGTCAGCAAGGACACATTTACATCTTCTTCCCTGGCAAGATAACAGAGAATCAATTGCAACATGAGAAGATTTAAAGATACAAATGTGCACACCTTCCCTGAAGCCAGGTAAAATTTGTTGTTGTTGTTGTTTTTTCCTTGTATTTTTTGAGTATTACCAACCTGCCTGCATTTCACATGTCTATACACAAGCTAACTACATAAACTGAACAGCTAGCACAAACCACCAGTCAACTCATCTGTGTGTGTATATATAAATATATATATATAGCTCTGGATTTACAGTGCAGGAAGTACTTGAGGACTGGAAGTAATACATCCCCTTCTATTCATTATGCTTCCGTTACAAGCCGTTGTATTTTTTTTACAGATTAATTGACATGCTCACAGAACATGTCAAATGAACAGTTTTGGAGCCTTTTGCTCAATATTTACTAACAGTTCATAGGTAGCAGCTCTCACCTCAAAATGCCACTTTAACATGCCTCAATTGGCTAATTAAAACCCTACACCCATCCAGCCCCAGCCTAAAAGCCGAGGCATTTCTCACTTGTGTCAATTGCTACCTTGGGTTGTTTGTAAAAAGCCCGGCCGCCTCTCTGCTCCAAACTGAACTTCATGCATGTTACAACAGCTACAGCAAATTGCACAGGGGCAGGGAATCAAGTAACTGCAGATCTCAACCAATGCGCCAGTGTTGCATATTCCTACTACAAGCACACACTCCCATGGCAGGAAAATATTTGTGAGAAAGGCTTTATTATTTATCTCTTGCCTTCTAGAGTAGTTTTTGGAAATGCAGTAAAACTGCCCTCATTTCAAGCTCAGACCCTGACTCTTCTTGCAATCCTGTCCCACCTAAAACCACTCGGTGAGCTGCCGAGCCCCTCCTTTGGCACTCCACACAAGTGTCTCCTGAAACACACTGACTCCAACCTGCAGGTTTATTTCATCTTCCTCTTCAAAGAGGCCTCACTGAAAAGAGTTTTTCATTTTCCTCTTCTACTTTTTATTCCTCCCTCCTCTGTATACGTACATACACAAATGTGTGTGCAGGAACCAGAAGCACAACATACTCAGCGTATTCCATTGATATTCCCTCCTTTACAGTGTTATGACGACCTACGTATTTCAGATATGCAAACCCACTTACATGTTTATAATATACACACATACACAAACAGCAATCTTTATTGATAACCTTTAAATAACAGATTTATTAATAAAAGCTTTATCTCTAAGAGAGTCATACAAACATTCTCAGGCACAATCGCACAGATAACTTGATTGTTTCTTCCAAATCTACTGAACAACAAGGGGCAAACTTCGCTACGCTTTAAATGAGACATTTACATTTAAACCATTTGAGTGCAACTGGTCAGTAGTTTAGGCTTCCCGGTATTCTGTACCCCTCCCACGCTGTTACTGTAATGAAGGCTTCTCCTGAGCACAGGGCATGCCACACGCCAAGGCGGGTGGTGAATTCACACTGCACACTTGCCAAAGCAATGCTGAGGTAAAGACCACAAAAAGCTTCTGACAGATTGAACAGTGACTTGCAGCGGTGACGGTATAATTCAGAGACTTGCACCAGTGACTGTATAATTCATTTTAGAAATAAACAGAAAAAAAAACAGCTAAAGCTTTTGTGTCATTTGAAGCCCCCATCTCTTATGAGACAGTACAGCAAAATAAATACTGGGCTCAGTGTTTTAGCTCAAACATCTATCCACAGATTTTTTTATTATTATTATTATCCCCCCCCCCCCAAAGGCACAGCAAATGTAGTTTCAATTAAAATTGCAATGAACCTGCTCCCAAATCAGACCCTATTTCAACCAACTTTCTTCTCGGTCAGGGTGAGGATACACTTCCACCACCTAGTCCTCCCCATCCCAGCTGCCACTGAATGGAAACTCAGGTGCACCTGCCAGCAGAAACATACACTGCAGACAGCCCCCTAGCCAGAAGGCAGGCAGCGGGACTTGCCGCAGCACCTCCTGACACAGGCAGCCCGTCAGTGGCAAATGGTGCACAAAAACATGCTGACAGACACACAGACTGGGGAAAAACGTAATGCATTTAGGACTAATGTTCTATATTATTCTATTCTTAATTATAACTTAAAATAATTGTTTAAGATGTAAAATACATGATTTCAGACATGCTGGATACAAAGCACAAGGTGTGTACTGTGTCACAACCTTTGTGACTGGATTTTTTGAAAAGCTATTTTGGAAAGAAGCAACAACGGCCTCAGAAGCAGCAACCAGCCTAGCACTCCAACAGCACACACAAAACCACCAGTGAAGATCTACAGGGCAACCACAAGAAAAGAGAGCTTTCGGTGACACTCCATTTTGTAATGAAAGCCACCCAGGCTTTTCTCAGAAGAGATGTTACTGGAAACATCTCGCTGACAGAGAGGAGCTGTTTGAGCATTGTGCTTTTTGGTGACATGCTGACGGCGACGTAGAGCTCAAAACTCCAGAACTACTTGGCAAAAGTTTTGTTGGTTACTGGTGAAATCTGACACATGACATCCCCCCAGACTCAAACCAAATGTTAAGAATTAGAAAACCACCACCAACGAGAGATAAACCCTCTAATCAAGGTCCCGTTCTGATATGTAGGCTTCTTAGATGTCAGCCAGCAACACGTTTCGGCAGCGTGCGATATATTATTTCAGTGAATATCATTACATGGATTACTTGGGCAATACTAGCTCACGCACTGAACAAAGCATACACCTACTTCCAAAATCAAAACCCACAGCCATTTCATATGAATGTGGGGGGTGGGAGTGGGGCAAGGGGGACCTGTACCTAGAGGTACAACAGAGCTACTAAAACGATAGCTACTTTTATTCTGTAACAGATTCAGATAGATTACTGATGCACAGCACCACACTCAGTTGAGCAGTGATTTGTGATTTATCATAAACAATGTCAAAAGACTTGGTCTCTGAATCATTATGGACAGAAATTCTTCTTGCACAGCAGTGGCGATGAAGCCAAGCCAGATCAAGTTCAAACTCCTTTTCTACCTTGATTTTGGATATAAAGCAGGGATTAAACACCAAGCTTCATAAGAGACCTCACCTCATGCAGTCCCATTTACCAGATCGGGGTCTGCCCTCTAGCATTATTTAATCACCCAGAAGCTTATGCTATTTTATACTTCACAGCCTTCCAAAAGACAACTGAATGAGAAGGTTCTCAAGTGCATGCCTGGTTTAGAAAAAAAATAATTAAAAAAAAAAGAGTCTAAAGTAACTCAAAACTAGATGCAAATGCTAAGCCTGCTCAACTTTTCGTTACATTTTCACAGCTTTGCACAGCCACCTGCATGGCACCACTCTCTTCAAAGTACGTTGGTTTTGACACCCTGGCAAACTCCTGACTACTGAGATTTGTGTTTCAAGTGTCCATTCAGCCACAACTCCCTCTTGCTTACTTTATCAAACGCTTTCTCCACTGAAAAATTAAGTCATGGGAGTCCAAATGCTTATTCAAACCTGACTCTGGAGGCAGAACTTCTATTAAATAGAATGCTAAGATTAAGAGGAAAAACATCCTGTAGTCTTAAACAAGTAATCATGCATTTTTACATTACCTCTAGACTCAAACATTTCCTTCTGAGTATTTGTTCCCAGGAGTTAGAGAATCATTCTACATTGGAAGAAAACTCAGACCTGCAGAAACGGCAGTTCCTTACTGCATTATTAATGGGCAAATAAAAGCTACGCTATACAAGTTACATCTGTATTGCCACTGATGGAGGAAGCAAAAACCCAGAAGAAGTGAATCATATTACAACAGTAAGCATGCTTTCTTAATAAGGATTACAGATAAACTAGCATTTTGCATGGCCTTTAGTGGTGGATCTACCACTGTGACCAAAAATTGCAGTTTAAATCAATTTCACACAGTACAGCCATCCATGTATCATGGATGTTAGGCTGATTGGCATTACGTTCTCGCTGAAATAAAAAATAAATTAAAAAAACATTTGAATTCAAATTATTTAAGCAATGTAAATGAATTCTTGTGCATCTTATTCAGAAGGGGAATCAGTTCTTCTGAGGAAAGAAAATTCTTATTGTGTACGCACCATAATCACAATGAAATCAAGAGCTCCTACAATTCCATCCCCTCGCGTATCTTCGTGAAGCAGCATCTGTACCACCATAGCAGTGATTCAGAGAACTGATTTAAGTCAGGCCTAGATTAAGATGCCTCCATTACAATTTTTTTTCAGTTCCCTGTTCTAGCAATGCAACTTGTTTTACTCTCTTGAGAACTCAGTGACATATTTTTAAACACCTTCTGATGTATCTCCTGAGAAATTACAATACCTTCATATAACATTAAATGGATTAAGGTAAAATGTGACCATCTTCCAACTTCATTGCACTCTATCCAATGCCTGCATTCTAACAAATTTCACAGGACAAGTAGTAAAGAAAAGAATCAGTATGCAGTACACCGGACTCAATGGTATTACCAGGAGTGGTAGAGCCTGTTTAGTTTGTTCTATCTGCCTCTGATTCACTGCAAAAATAAGTCACAAAGCAGCTTTGAAATTACCATTCCAGTATGATTCCCACACTCTCGATGCTTGTGTTACTGCAGCCTGGCTGACCACAGACTCAACAAAAGAGTAATGCACCAACTTTCAAAAGAGAAATATGTCCCTACTTCAGTTGTCTCGAAATATTTCTATTCAGTAAGACAGGCTAAAATGAAAACAATACAGGCTGACTAACACTTCTGTGCAAACATTTTAGCACTATCAAATTGTACACACAGAGCATGCAAAAAAGAAATGTAAATGTAATGGGGTGGCATTCCAGGAGATAGGGTGGTGACTTGGCATGTAACATCTGTGTCTAAAAGCATCTTCCAACACCACAGAGTAAACATTAACTATCCACACTAACCATGTGGATTAACTATGTTACCACCTGAGAAGTGAACATTTTACTTTTAAGCTGCAGAATGTCAGAAATAGACCTCTTCACATGCTGCTCTGGGCAGCAGCTTTTCGTTGTACGCGGTGATGAAGGTGACAGGAAAGCACTGATAACAATGGCTGGTAGTATCAAAAGCAGAGAACAGATCAAACCGGCCTTTCCAGCAGTATCAAACAGGCTGAGGACCATACTGAAACTTGCTGTTTAACCAATAAATGAAATCTAGGTGCTGAGCTCATCTCCATCTCCTTGCTGGTAGCTAATGTGAAGAACACCAGCCTTAGTATCCCGGGTGCTGTTAATGAATCACTGAGGTACTAAGGCTCCCAAGTTATTGCTATTGATTTTTAGGAACATGACCTGTGTGTAGCGTTTCAAGGAGAACTCAGATAGGGGCATATCAGATAATGATGTCTTACCTAGGAAAAGATTCTCTGCAAGATAATTTGTAACACACATTACACCCTACGTTGTATTTCAGAAAATATAACAGGGCAAAAGCAGAACTGTGGCAGTCATCTAAACACAAAATTAGCAGAAAGATTGGGGGTTTTGTCTGTTTGTTCTAAAAAAAATAAAGAGAAAATCAATGCAAGTATCAAGCAAGCTGGTAGAAAGGACAAGACTAGAGAGAGAGAATACTACAGTGATAAACACAGTAGTCAGAAAATCAAAATGGTATTGAAAAACATAAAAGCCACATGAACAGAGACTACAATGTTTTCAAGTCTATTCTATTTCTCTTCCAATCTTATATTTTGGAAAATAAGACATGGCTAAAAAGCATCTGAACCACTACTAATTCTCATAGACAAGAAGACAAAGCAAACATTCCAAGCTTACGAGGTAGAATGCAGATTTCCTATCACTTTCACAGCTTCCATTGCAGTAAGCTTTTCCATACATAGGTAGCCAACAGATTCCAGCTCCAAACAGGCTTTACACACCTAAGATAACATGCACAAATTAGATTTGAAGTCTAGAGTTTATACTTTCCTTCTCTCTCACATGCTCTAGCAAAATCTAACATTGGCCCATGCCTACATCCCATAGGCAGGTACACGTGTCAGGTTCCCTGCTGCCCCTGATGTTTTTACCTGCTGTGACACAACAGTGGCTCTGGGAAGTAGACATTAAAACACACCGGACTTCAGATGAAAGAACCCACAAGAGCTGGATGGCAGAGAAGCAATCACAGCACTGTTCAAATACTTGACTGCAAGGTAAGTTTAACAGCATTCCACACAGAAATGAAAAACCCAGACGGGCTTTTGTTACTGAAAGGGAAGGTTAGAGTGAGCTGGGCATTATGGCTCCTGGCAAAATCTAGAAGTGAAGACAAACATTAAATCTGAAAGTTCAACTTTCAACAAAGGCTACACTGTATTCTTGTGGGCATGCTTCTATACCAGCTGTGGTGGAGTCTATACTTACATTCTCCATTTTTAAATCTAATTAATTCAGGTAGGCATTGAATGAATTTCACTAATTTTCCCAATTTTTAAGAGGACAAACAATGAAACAATTTAGGTTTTTAAAAAGTCTTTTTACTAAAAAAAGACTACAGAATTCAACAGCTATAAAACTCAAATACTCCTAAGAAATCTGTTGTGAAACAACATAGCAGAACAGCACAAAAATAGCTACTAATACTTAATGTTATGTATTTTTTACTTCAAAGTTGTACACGCTATTACAAAATACAAATTTACAGATTCACAGTCAGGAGAACAGTCAAATATTGACCTTTTTCCTGTCACTGTGCTTATAAAAACAAGCAGAAGACATTTTGAATGCCAATATTATTTCTGAAAGTTCCAATACATTCTGTAATTTGACATAGCTTCTTTAGCATTGGTAATTTTGCTAAATTTTGAGAACGTCATTTCTTTATGACAAAGTAAGTTTGAATACTCACTATTGATAATTTGCCAGTATGGTGACAGTATAATACTACTTTTAGAAAGTCTTTGTAAACCTGCAAATACAAAACCAAGACTATTTACTTGGGTAATGGATAACCACAACAACTCACTTCGGCTATCAGTTTGTTTAATTTCATAATTTGATTAAAATCTAGCCAAAGGTAGGAACTGAGTTTTTCTCTAGGGAAAGCTCATTTTAACTTTTCCCAAGACCAAATTTAAGAGTGTTCTATCTGACAT
This sequence comes from Oxyura jamaicensis, assembly GCF_011077185.1. Classification (NCBI taxonomy): domain Eukaryota; kingdom Metazoa; phylum Chordata; class Aves; order Anseriformes; family Anatidae; genus Oxyura; species Oxyura jamaicensis. Next base: position 5,298,427 of record NC_048902.1, on the reverse strand, counting down.
ACTTCTGTGACAACTACTGGTATGAATAAGTTTTCTGTGCTTTCAGTCTGGCTTTCAATTTGAAAAGACCTTGCTGCACTGCCACCAAGGGTGGAATAAAACGAGCGTGCCCAGGATGTACAGAACAATGCTCATCTTTCCATTTTCCTTGCAATCATTCCTTAACTGCCTTCTCTCTTATGCTGCTATGAAATAAAACCATAATATTTCCCCCTTGAACTAAGTGAAGTATGAATCGATTTGAAGTTGCAAATAACTCTACGCAAATACACAACCAAATGAGGCTTCTGTTTTATGTCAGCACCTTTCTCGCTTCAAGAATATAGAAGGAAAATTTCAGTGATGTCTTGAATAGGAATAAAACTATCAAAACGTTATCTCACAAAGGGATGAGGGATAACAATTCATTAAACAAAAGGATAGCTTCCTTTAGATAAATTCTTTCAAATTATTCACACGTCAAAAGGAAAAGAATAGGTCAAAGCTGAATAAGCCTTAATGTACAGAAGTTCGGATTACACAAGTATGAATGACTAACAGATGCAGTTATAACTGTACCATTCCAACTAAAGGAAAAGATTCCAAAACCATTACGCCACAGAACATTTTATTACATGTATATTAATTTGATATTCCATAATGGATATTAATTAGTATTTGTTCAATACTTTTGAGAAGACCTCCTTAAAAAAGCAAAGGGAATCCTTTACGAGAATCCAGCAATTTAGAAATACTGATCACTAGTATCCCTCAAATCCACATCAGCCGGAGTCCTAATTCCCCAACATGTCCCAAGAATCTCAGTATTTCATTCTCATTTTCAGTATGAACTAGCAATATCATTACGTTTGAATCAGAAATTCCTCAGTTATAATATCCAACTACAGAAAGTCCTGAAGACATCTGAGATTTCAATGTAATATTACAAGAAAATTAAGTGAACTTGCAAGTCATCAACATATTCAAGAAACCTTGTCACTTGTAAATGATAGCTGCTTGAAATTGTCTTAAAAACCTTTGCAAAAAAACATATCCCAGCTATCACATTAAGAAAAATAAGGTTTTTATATATTTTATGCAATCTCTAAGAAAGGAAAAAGCAATCTTTTGTTAGACTGTTATTAGGGTCACTTGGTGTTCTCAACAGAATTAATCCTTTACAAGTCTTTTTCTCTAGGGAACACAAATAACAGCAGCAGGTTGAATGAGAACTCATCCACAGCAACAATATTCTTTTCATAATGAAGACAAACACCAAAACAAAGAACCTAACTAATTCCTCTAAGGAAAATATGTCTGCACCAAATAAATTAATAAATAAATAAATCAGAATCAAATTTACAAATAGAAGAATTCAGAAGTGGGAGCAAATTCTGAACACAGAAGCAGATTAAGAAGAATTTCAAAATATATCACCTAGATGTTTCTCTGGCTATGTAGTTTCTTGTTTGGAGTTTAATTTTAAAGTAATATCCAGTGCATGTGTTAACATAAGTGTCAACACAGATGAGATGCACACAAGACCACTGCAGATAGAGGACACTGTACTAAGTTTAGGTACACTTCACTGAAACAAATTTCTTCATCTCATCAAAGGTTGTCGATTTATGCCGAGTTATACGTAACTACTTTTAGAGTTCTTTCTGAGTAAAAAGAAAACTGTGGAAAGGAGAGCAGAGATCCCAGCTGAAACAGGAACTTGCTAACATGTGAGAGACAAGAAACCAGTAGCTTGTCCAATGTACTTATCAGAGAGATTTTTCCTGTAAACCTCATCTTTATTTAGGCAGCATAGTGACTAGGTCACAGGAAATTATCTCAGTGCAGACATAATGAAATGTAACAACTGTTGAACAATCTGGAAATCAAGTTTTTAAAAAAATAACACAACTCCTCCAGCTCTTATCTTTAAAAGAGTACAAAAATGAGGCTACCAGCAACTCCAATAAAAGAGCCTCGACACAGCACACTGGTGCGTGTGCATACTTGGCATCTGTATTAAGTCTTAGGTAAACACATTTTGCAAAGCTGACAAGTGTTAAATTGGTCTGAATGTAAGACAGTTGCGATGAACAAATAACCAAAACACAAGTAAGATTGTGTCAAGGCACTAGATCTGGGAGAGGTCAGTCTTGATGAAGCACCTGACTGAGTGCTGGTGGACCATTAAGAAATTTAACACACCTCAACAGTGCACAGCCACTCAAAGCTCCATCCATTGCCCGGCCGCTCGCAGCGGTTGCAGGTGGTTGAGCTGCTGCTGTGGAGCTCAGCTGGGGACGGACAGCACCAGTTTGGCCTGAGACCCCTGCTACCCTGAGCCAACAAACGCCGTATTCATCGCTCACTTGCTGCAAGACGAGCCCAGATAACGAGAACAGAGCGTGTCAAAGACCACACAAAATACACCTTTACCAAAAAGATTTTGGAGAGAGATTTTTATAAGGAGAGCTGGGATACACAGAAACAGGGAATTGTAATTGAAATTCAGTTTGATCTCTAAGGTGGCATAGACACCTTCAATTAATCACAGCTTCTATTTCATGAAATACTCCTTGCAGAAGCAGCAGAAACTGAAAATTAAACATACCACAGGGCTGTTGGGAACAGAAGACAGCGATACCCAGTATTCAGTCACTACTAACGTCAGTCGGAGAGAGGGAAGAATGGGAAGAACCTTTTTAGGTTTAGCAACTCTCAATAAATTCTAGTAAAAACTCTCCTAGAATGACACTATTTTTGTTTCCCAAGGTAGAAAAAAACGTATTCTCAGCCATATTTGAATTTCAGAATTCAAAGGAACTTTCATCTGTATCTTCTCATCCCACTTTCTTCACAATTTTCTTTCTGCTCTCTGCAATTCTCAGACAGTAGAGATTCTCCATAACAACACGCGGTATGAAACCCTGTTGTGACTTTGCACTGGCAAAAACAGCATCGCATGCTATAATGCTATATACCTTTCTACATAGGGTTAAAGCAGTGAGACAATAACTAAAGGCATCACTTAAACTACTGGATGGTCTAATGACATGAAGAAAAGATGAGACAGTATCAAAGGGAGAAAATACAAAGGAAAAAATGTAAAAGACTTACTTTTTCTCCAATTAGTAGGCTTCCCCCTTCTAAAAAGCAAAAACCTTTGTCACTGAACTAGGTCACCTCACCTTCCCATGCTTCAGGCTCTCTGCAAATTAAGACTGTTCTCTGCTAAGTCACTGTAATGCTGCAAAATTTAATGAACTTGTAATACCTTTTAAAGTGCTTTGAGTACCTAACACCAAATGTCAATCTGCTTTTACTATGTAGTAATAAACAAGTTCTACTGTATTTCTGAAGCAGCTTTGAAAAAAAAAAAAAAAAAAAGAAAAAAAGATACCTTTACAGATAAGTGATCCCAATAATAGTTATCTAGAACTGTTCTTAATCCATATCCTGACATCCCTCCATAAAGACTAGGAAAAAAAATATGCTGGTATCAGAAGAACCCTCACTCATGGGTTTTCAGTACCTTCCCACAATGCAAATAGTTGCTAGGAATGACAGACACCTTATTTAGCTCTACTAAACAGAGCCACTCATTGTTTTCCGGAGTACCAAAACCTGCAGGATAAACTTCAGTGGTTCTAGCCACAGGCACAGAAGTGTTACACTATTTTGGACTCAGGAACCTGGAAGAAGTTCGCTCTGTGGATGCCCTAGCCTAATTCAAACGCACATGATCAGACAGATCCTGGTTATTGAAGTAAAATGGGAGGATGGGAGGTAAAGACATTCCCTAAGAAGCACCCACCAGAAAAAAAGACCACAGTCACCTACGAATTTACCTTAGAAGTGTAAGGGTTCCCATACTCTATCAAACTGGTATTCTGTCTTTGAAAGGCACACCTGGGGCTTAACTTAAGGGCTTAACACACTTAACTGTCTTGTAAGAAACAAGAGTTGTTGCAGTGATACTTTTCTCAACAATTTTATTTCCAGTAATCTGCAGAATAAAGTTATATTCACATCCTACTGTTTAATGCTTCTTTTCACCTTATCTGTAGACATACACAACCGTTACGTTGACTAGTAATACTTCATACAAGTTACTTGAGCTGTGCATGACTGTCAGTGTCTCAAAAGTAGTTGCATCATCGTACACCCCAGAAACACTTGTCATTCAACCAAGGATGTCAGCAATGCAGCTCAAGAAATACCTTGGTTGGGCACGAAATGTATTTACTGAGCTTTGACACACTCCTCTCTTACAAAATCAAATGAGTTCATATTTCACAACTCCTCTTTGCTTTACCTCGTACAGCTCAGTGGGACAGGAACGACTTTTTTGATACAGATTATGGAAATCTTACTGACCGTCAGCTCTGCACGCAGGGTCACAACTATTGTCACCCATCCTGGCCAAGAAGCGCCAGCCACTCTCCGTCAGCAAGGGCCTGCCTGCCAGTCCCTGGCACGAATGCCCAGCAAGGGCTGGGAAGGACCTGGAGGCAGCAACCCATCTGCAGGACCTCTTCCCGTAGCCCAGCCTCTCAGAGCTGTGCTTCACAACGTGGCATAACAAGTTCAAGAGCATTGACATCAACTGCATAAAACCCAACAGCATGGGGACAAACAACACTTCATCAATCTGGAGCTGAAAAGCCTAGCGACACTTCACAATTTGTTCCAGTTGCTCTCCTTTCACGCAAATTACTAATTATACGTCACACAGTGGCATATAATATACAGAACTGGGCCACTGACACCAGAAATAGTTCTTTTTCCATTATGAAACCATTTTTACTCTAGATTGCTTTATTATTATTTATTTACATGTCTATTCTAGAAGCGATTTTCTTCCCCCTCCCCTTTTTGTTTTCAGTAAAACCTGAGGTTAACCGAACAACATGTGAGAAAGAGAAACATATTTTATCTTCTCAGTATGCTTTACTGCAACACCTCAGAAACAACTTACTCTACAAATTCCAAGACAGCTTTATTAGAAATAGTACTGCTGAATATTATAATATTATTGATCATTTTATAGGTTCCTTACATCTGGAACATGGTAAGACTGCAGGAGATGAAGCAAAATTGTTCCTTGTGTTCATAACAAGAAGAAAGGGGCAGCACTCTCCTGTCTCTTCCCTCTGACCCACCAGACTTCCAATCATTGTTCCTATCTTAAGGGACACGGAAATCAGCAACAGTAGCAAAACAAAGCAGGCATCAGGACAGGAAGCATACAGCATTGTCAGTCAACGGTGATGTGTTTTTGTTTGTTTGTTTGTTATCCCCAAATACAAAAGAGTAAAAGTACCTAACTGCTAAAACAAGGAGCTCTGCAGCAGACAGCAACTCAGAAATGGGGCATGAGAAACACTGGGGCAATAGTGGTAATATATATAATACCTAGTTCTGCAGTTGAATAAGAACGACTCATTAATCTAGACTTGCAGAATTGCACAGACTTTAAAAGAAATGTCATTAAACACTGTGACCCAATTTTTAAAAGATCATTAAAAGTAAAAGCAAAGTCGTAACTATTAAAATTAGAAAAGAAAAAAAAAAAATCAGAAACATTCCCATCAAGGTGTGTTGGTTTTCTTTTGGTGCAAATACTGCAAAGCTGACATACTTTACTGTCTTCAGCATTAAGCTACTTCAAAATGTACCTAATCCACTTGGATTTTCTTGTTTTCAGCAAATCACAAAAACTTTACTAGTCAATTTCGTATCAAATCCTATTCAAATTGTCAAAGACCTTGGTGACATACTACCTGGTTCGGAATCTGCTGCCTAGCCTTCAAGCAGCAGACAAGCTTAATCATTCTGAATCATACACATTATATGCACAAAGCACTATTTTCCTACCCAACACATATTTACTAAAGCAAATAATGTTCAAATTGTGGTTCTCTCTTAAACCAGGGTAAATCGAAGCTGCAAGCTGACGTGTATGAATCATTTCTGCTTTACAGTACCGTTAAGTCTGAGCCAAATAATTCAAAAGAGCTTGTTGAAAAACACAACTTAATTAGACAGTAAACTTTCAAGGTTGCACGCATCTCAATATCAGATTAGATGAGTTCTAACAAATTCATTTGTTTTGCTTTACTTGCTAGATTATAAAAAAGCATATTCTGGAAATAAAATTTATTTAAAATAAATACTGGAAATATATATATCAAAAATCAGCTAAACTGTAGAACGAATACTCACATATATGTTACCCCAGTTTTAGTGAATCCCTTAATTTTTCATTCTGGATGACTGTAGTTTTAATTTTAAGGGCGGATCTGAGGAGTTCAGATATGCATTTTTGGAAAACCAATGTAAACTACCAGCAGTCAATACTCAGTACTCAGTAACCGGAAGCACATTTTGTATTTGAACTTTGTTTCAACGTTATTGCTAATAATAGTACTTCAAGCATTATTAACATAGCCAGATAAGAAGAAGGGCAGTCTCCTAAAGCTACTTAAGCATTTCCTTAATTATAATGAAATGCTGTAAGCTGCAAGCTAGGGTATCTGCTTCATATTCTAAGGTCATTGGTTCACCAATTACATTAGCAACACAGAAACTCATGAGACACTAGGAGCTAACCTCCCCTTTGAAAGGTTCATAACAACACATACCACAAATCAAAGGTAGACTCAGAGACTACATGCTCCGTCTCTCAAGTTTTCTGAATGGCCCACTGTAAAACACAAAAACCATCAACACCACCACAACCACCACCTCTTTAACGCTGTTAATTTCCGAAGTGAAATAGTTTGAAATGGGCAAAATCTATTTCTTACTGCAGAAGACACTAAACTATACGCAGAGATCTTCTAAACTGGAATGTCTAGCCCCTAAACTGAGGAAAGATTTAGCTTTGATGCCATTTCAAGTACTAAGGAGGAGGACAAGAAAAACAAATACATAGTGACAAAGTCAAAGAAGTTCTAGACCATATCCTACTTTTATTCTTAATCTTTCACGGAAGTTAAACTAAATACGTTCATATTTCACGTGAACTCATACCTCTTCTCATACCTGGTCCTTACATTTGCTTCTCTGTCATTTATTTAATACTCAGGAAACCAAACCATTAACTTGCAACTATATTATTTAGTTGCATATTAGAGCTCACATCTCTATGGAAATTTATATTTTCATGAGCACATATTATTTTAACAGACATGGAGAGTCTGTTCTCATGAGGAGGTGTTGCTCAGAACCACAGGATTCTTTCCCTGAACAGCAATTCTGTACAAATCAAAGCTGTAATTACTAAGCAGAGCCTTTCATTCCTGAAGTTTAAAAGAAGACAGAGTAATTTGTTATAAGAAGGATAAGTAAAATTCAACACAATTTGCGAACAGCACCGAGACCCCAATAAAATAAATTCAAGCTTGAGTATTCAAGCATACTGTCTTTTAATTGGAACACGTGATGTTGTATTTCTAACACCTAGAGAGTATCGTCCCTCACAAAGTAAAATCAAAAAATACTCATTTCCAATATTCCCTCAAACTCTGCAAACAGTTCTGAAACCACTGACACTTTGTGTTCTGCCCCCCTCAGTCCTGGATACCCGTTACAAGCTAGCTTTTAAAGTCCCGGATTTCAGGAACACAGATGGCATCAGCAGGCTGTGGAACATCATCTTGATCCAGTCCAAGGTTTTCTGGTTTTCAAGAAATCCTACAGATGTTATCTTCAATCTCCTGAAGAACGTTAACACGGCTACCTCATCTTAAACTCAAATTTTAGAGCACTGTCACTGGGGACAAAATCTCAGCTCAGACACAGAACTTTATAATTTTCTGATTCATTCATTGCTAATACATTAGTAATGCAGCAGAACAGCTCCTTCTGCTCAGTCATATGCCAAAGCACTCTCTTCTCACCACAGGTACCAGCATGCAACTTTCAGGCAGCCAGAACAATTAACATATAGCTTCATAGGCTGCAGTTTAATTTTCTAACTTGATTTTATTTCAAATATAAAAAGCAAATGTCAAAAAATAATCATCAGCCACAGCAGTTATGACTTTTCTCGAATTACTAATCCTCTTGCTTTCCCCAGCTACGTGGCGCTTTTTGGCAAAGTTCCAATAGGCAGGCTTTTTGCTAAATGGAGTACGTCTCTTGAGTCCCTTTGGTTTACTCCTACCAGAAGAAAAATCTATATATATATATATATTTAAAAAAAAAAAAAAAGAAACAAAAACAAACCAAAAAACAACAACGCCAGGTGGGAAGGCAGAGATAGCCAGCTGCCATTCCCAATGAGAAGGCTTCACCCGAGCAGACTGTCAGCAGTCAGAGAAAGCAACAGGAAAAGCTGGGGAAAAGAGCTGCAGAGCAGTTTAGTAGACTGAGGCAGAAGAGAGTTTAGAAGTACGATCCTCTTGGTTTGGGCAAAGAGGAAGGAGGAGCAAGAGATTTAAGTGAAACTGAGCTGAGATGGGCGGCAGAAGTTTGAGTAAGTAGGGCTATAGGTAACTGGAGTTAGAAGACGCTACTGGAAAACGAGTTCTCTGAGAGCTACAACATCAGAAGAGGCCAGCTGAGGGACAGAAAACCCTGATGCTTTGGATACCTGGGTATCGGGGACAGTGAGGTCAGGAGATGGAGATCATCACTGTTTGTCCCCCACCCTTAGAAAGATCCTAGAAGACTGACTACCTTGTCTTCCTTCCTCCTACCTACAACTGCTTCAAAGATACCTCTTGGGCCACTCCACAATGTCCTTGCCCCCGCTGTCAGGGGCATGATAGGCTCAGAGTACTAGACGGGGAGCTGGTGGGTCTCATATGGATACTTCAACACCTACAAAACATTCTACAAGTACCCAACAACTAGAACAATTTCAAAATTTATTTAGATGGGAGGCTTAACGTTGTACGATCTCACTTCGGACATAAAATGTTTTATTCTCATTTGGCTGAGGGAAGGGAACTGTTAAATAGCTTTGCCTTCCAAGCTTCTTAGGACAGTTTGTTAAAAAAATAAATAAAATAAAAATCCTTCAAACATGCCACAGGCTCAAGTACCCTATCCATTCTCCAAAAACATCTTAAAATACTATTTAAAAAAGTATAATTAATCAGCAACTGTACAAATTTTTATAACTACTTCTTCAAGGTATGGTTTTTAACATGTTTTGTGTTGAAAAGGACACTGACAAGAAATGAAAGAGAACATCTCAAATGTTAAGTCAAAAAGCAAACATTAACCTTTCTGTATTTGCTACGTATTTGCTGAGGATGGAGTTTGCCACTCCATCCTCAAGAGACCCCTCTGACGCCAGAATAATCACCTTCAGGCTTCAAGTGCCTTGAGTGCCCAGCACAGCTCCTACAATGCCTCTACCCCTGCAGCAACCCTCCCTTTTACTTATAAACAGGTCACTTATTGCAGCTTAGTACTCAGATCCCTACAGCTTTTAATTCTTACAACACTCGTTTTGGTACTCACGCCGTAAACATCATGTCTAAGCCATAACTACTTTCATCGCATTCGCTGTTCTTTTTAAACTGTTAAAATACTGAAGCCTACTCCACATTTTAAGGCAAAAATTGCTGTCATTAACATTCACTTGCAATACCAGCTACACCTGTGTGTGTACAAACACGGGCAGCACTGGTGTGCTATGCAGAAACACGTGCAGTCATTTTCCTCCGTGCCCAACAGCCTCTCACTCTCTTCTTGCAACACCCAAACACTGACTGCAAAAATAACCAATTTCCTCCTCAGATACAATCAAAAAATCAGTTGATAAAATAAAATAAATGCATGTAAGGTTCAGAAGCAGGGCAGTGCACAAACTGTAGCTACTATTTTCTCTCTCATAAAGAGGGTATGCCTGCTTGGATGACCTCAAATATTTTCTTTCTAGCTTACAAACTTACCTGAAAAATACAGGCAAAAATAACATACTTTTTAAATGTATTGATCTAAGTATAAGACAATACATATTTTTGTGGCACAATTCTCCAGAACGCCATTTGAAAACACTCAATTCTGACCTTTTGCTATATTTTTCATTTCAATTTTTACTATGGTGACCTCTGTTTTGAAAATCTTTTTCTACATAGAAAATTAGATATTGTAGAAGTACCAAAATATAAAAAAAAAACAGAGTAGCTGAACCTCAATCAAATGATAAATTATAATTACAATCACAGGATATTTAAATTTCAGCTAAGATAATCAGCAACGCTCCTGTAATTTGCTGGCACTCGTGTCCTCTCTGCTTCTACCTGGGAGAATTCAGGGTGACCGTGCAAAGCCAGAGACTGCTGCAGGAATCCGCTACATAACCGACAGACTATGTTAGCTGCAGTTTTTAAGTTATTCATAATATTATTATTATTATTTTTTTTTTTCCTTCTGAAAGGAGACAGAAAGAGAACAGTGAGCAGCACAGTTATTGATTTAAAACAGATCCTTCAGGGATGATCTCTACTGTAATGTCAGAACCCTGATACATTTTCTGTTAAGCTACAGATTACACATTGGACTACAAAGAATTTGATCTTCTTGGAACAGATTCTACAGAAATTTTATATGCGGTAGAAGATTTTTCTTATTTTAATTTTATTCCTATTATTTTTTTTAAGAAGTTCAACAAGCTAACAAGAACAGTGAACAAAGATGTGAAAAAGTGACCTGGACACATAGCAACAGCAGGCCTCTCAGTCTGACTCGGGAAGCACAACGCAGGACGCTGCCTTGTAAAGGAAACGTTTCTGTTCCTGGATTGAGCTGAGCCACCCAGCAAAGGAGCTGATACATAATAGTATTTATGCTGAAATCAACTCCGAAAGACATTCTTACATCCTTGCTTCCTCAGGAAATGAAAATCATATCTCATTACATAAAAAATGAGGTTTCACTGATTGACTCAGAAGTATTTCCTACAAGATGCGTTGAGGCATCATTCCTATCAATGCACCCAGATTAATAAACACTCCAAAGTTCCTTTTGTTTTTCAGATAACTCACAAGATGAAAGCTTTGTTCTCATAAACCAATTATTTAGCAGATAAAAGACAGAAAATTAGAAATAGAAAGGGTTTTATTTCCTCTCCACAAGTTGCCTTATAAAGCCCAACTATTAACTGCCGTGCAGCAAACGCATTGCTTCTACAAAGTCAGTTTCTGCTTCTGAGCTTCAAGATCTAAGACCTTACCAGTCTTTGCAGACTGAAGAGATTGCATTGGGAAATGTTGCTTAGAACATTCTACAGAGTCAGCTGTGTTTTTACTGCGCGGTGTTTCCCACAGAATCCATGGCAGAACTCCACACAAATGAGGAATATGTCTTCAGAACACTAGTGTCAGTTTACATCTAAATCAAAAGCAAAACAGCATACAACTGTAAGACTTCCGTGTCATGGACTAAGTCTAGTTGGTAGGCCACTAACCATGCTCCTGTAAAGGACTTCAGTATCACTTGACTGTTGTAAACAAACTTGGTATTGCTCCTGATCTCAGTTGCTTCATGTGGTATTCCATGTTGGAATACCACAACCCTTTTGTCACCCCTAAATTCCATTGTGAAGTCTTTACACTGTGCACCAGATGAATAACACGGTGTTTGTAAAGCATTTCAGAAAGCTCAAAATATAACATCAATGATGGCATATTAAAACAATCCCTGAGTGACAGTACCAAAATATTAATTTAATGAAAGGAACAGAAGCCTTCACTTCTGTGATCCGCTACCCCTAGGCTGGATTTACAAACTATTCTTTTTTTTTTTTTTTTTTGGCATGCCAATATTCAACTCCATCTGTCAAAAAAACCACCGAGCCCACTCACAAGGTGCCACACCAGTTTCAGCGGGGCACAGACACCAGAGATGTGTTTTAAAAAGTGACATCTTCCAACAAAAAAATTATTCTGGTGGCACATGGTGCCAAATCAGGCCCACATGTTTCAGTATGCGAGGCACTGTGCTCCAGGATCCATGATTTCTTGTTATCCCACGGATTGTAAACTCATATAAAAGTTAATTGCTTTAAAATGTCTTGCTGAAAAATGACAGAGGCAGCTAAAAGCCAGTATCTGGTACTGCCTGTGCACAAGAAATCCATCCTCACTTAATTTCGTGTTCCCATATCAGAGTTGCTTTCCTCTCTGCTTAAGTTAGTCTTGCTTCCCGAAACAAAGATTATAAATACTCAGAAAATCAATCTTTGTGATAAAGAACTGTGACATTGCAGCTATCACATGCATTGTACAGCTTCTAAACCCTGTGACCTGCTGCACTGCTATTTTGACACGCACATTTTGGATTTGGTAGTTAACTTCCTACCTAGCAGCTTTCAGCCTGGAGGACAAAATGTACCATTCCTGGCTGGCAAATACTCAAAGGAAAAGCAGCTTGCAATGTTCTTAAATATTTCCTCATCTATTCAGCAGTCCTGTAGGCAGTAACAGGATGACTTGAGCTGGGACTGAAAAGCTCAGTTACTTGATTTACAACTTGGGTAAGCCAAAGAAACCCAGTCTTTTTCTACCTCGTGACCTCCAAGAGTTCGTCAGCGAGGGAAGTTTTATTCCTCAAATCGGACAGTTAAAAAGCATCCACCTAAAAAGCTACCAACACCCTACGACAACTTCCTTTTAACAAGCATGTTCTCTTGTAGATAGGTTACCTACCAACATTATTGCACTGCTTTGTCATTTCACTGGCAAAAGCAGCCTCCATATAGCCATCCTTGAGACCTAAGCAGCATTAACTTAAGTACAAATAATTGAGAAAAACCTCTAGGATTCGGTCTTTCAACGTCACTGTCATTCTTTAATACTTTCGGCTCTCCCTACACAGAAGACAGTCACCTACATGATTTAGTGTTCCCCAAATGCACAACCTCTCAACACCCATTTTTTTCTAATTGATCACCAATCCTTACTTCTTTGCAGTGTGTAAGAAGTACTTCTATACTTTTAACAGTAAAGAAAGCCTGAGCTATAGCTAAGCCTTTGTACCGAGCATTTTAACGAGTCAGTCTGTACAGGACATCACATTTAGTGCTTTATTAGAATTCAGTGTCAATGTTTGAAAACTAAAAACGTATTTTTTTTCCATGCATTTAGTCATCCTTCAGAGAGGCAAGTGAACCGTCTTTCTGTATGCTGTTACAGTTTGTCAGTTTATAAGCAACCAAGCCCACCTCCACCTTCCAAAGGAAAAACTACTAACTTTTCAAATTTTGAATTTAGTTGCAATTTACTCCAAAGTCTAGTATTTTTTCAAGCAGATTAAGAAAATAAGATTTAATTATATGATCTCCTTTCGTTGTTCATTCTCCCATTCTGAAATCTCAACCTACATTTTTCTGTGTCCTGAAAATCACAAACGAGTGTGTATGCAAATATATATGTATACACACATTTGTAATACTGCTTATCCTTTAGCAAAAGGCTGTAGTTTATTCTCTACTGCACACCAAATACCTTTAACATCAAAACAAAGGGCTTTTGACTAGAAAAATATTAAATAAAGTCATTTTCTGCTACAGGTTAAGTCACACACGAGTTGAGTTGCACAGTTCCAGCTTCAAATTCATAAAGTTATTTAGCAGTATTATACAAAGAGGAGAGAAAGTCCTTTTCTCCAAGCACAGGTATAGTAATTACTCATAGGAACAACAACAAAAAAAACAGAACCAGAAGACACATACAAGTATTCATAACTAGCAAATCTGCAGCCACGAAGCATCCCACCTACCTGTTATCAGGAGTCCTTCCAGTGGCAGCTGTTACACGTTTTACTGAGGGCAGCTCTAATGAGCGGCAGACAGCACAGCTCCTAGAGGGCTGGGAGAGGCTCACGCACGGACTGAACCAGAAATACAAAACTGGCTAAAACTAAAAAGGGACATGAAAGGTTTTTCTAGCATCACAAAGAGAAAATACTAGTCTGTTAGATAACAGGGAAGTTCCTTCCATGAAAGCTCACTAGCCTTTTTTTTATTATTATTACTATTATTAAAAACATCTTGGCTTTTTCCATATATGACAGGTATGACCAGATATTTAATACAATTAACAAATCCAGGGTAGAAATGTGAGTCAGAATACAGCAAGAATACTGACGTGAGTCATTCGAAGCAGGGCCCACGGAAACTCACAGAACACAAAAAAGTGTCACAAACAACATCCAAACGACTACCTACCAGCTAAGGGTTTTTGTTCTTGTTTTTTAAATAAAAGAAAAAAAAAGCAAACCTATGTGAGATCAGTATAGTACAGCTTGCTAAAACACAATACTCATAAGAATGGTGTTTACACTGACAAGTAGTGTGGGCCAACAGGACCAGAGCAACCAGGTGCTGCTGAGAAGTACCTCAAAGTAAAGAATTTCTTCCTAATATCTAATCCAAATCTCCGTCTTTTAGTTTAAAGCTGTTACCCTATGTCCCTTCGCTACACCCCCTGAGACAGAGTCCCTCCTCAGCTTTCCTGCAGCCCCCTATAGGTACTGAAGGCCACTATAAGGTCTCCCTGGAGTCTTCTCCAGGCTGAACGACCCCAGCTTCCTCAGCCTGTCTTCAGAGCAAAGGGGCTCCAGCCCCTTGATCATTTTGAAGCCTCAGCAAAAAAACTCCCAAGCCTGGGCATCAGATTGTATTAAATATGCCCAGCTACTATAGAGAGAATCCAGGTTATGCCACCTTTGGACTGGAACATCTAGAAAATATGATTTATAAGTAACATTAGACAGACATGGTTTTGTTTACATCAGGAAGTTTTCTTGTAGGTTATGAAAAATAAGAATTGCTTACTTTGTGTCCACCAAGGTTGAGTCAAAAGTTCAGGCTTAACTTGCAAAGATCTAAACTAGGATATGCATAGGTAGCATATGAGATTGCTGTTAGCACAGAAATAGCTAAGCTCTTTCAGCACTTCGCTAACAGTTTACGAAGTTTGCTTTATTCCACAAATTTAGAAATACCTAAACTGAACTCATGAGGGATGCTGGAGATACAGATGGATCTCACAGTAAAGACAGTATACCTGAGCTGTTAAAATGCATTCCACGTCTACATTTCTACAACTTTATGCTTTCTGTCATAAAAATGTATTCAATTCTTGATGTTTTACCTACATATACAGAATGTGTATCTGTATTTGTAATATCACATTTCCTTTCAAAATTGTTTATTTCAAGAATGCGCACACAGATTTTCCAGACACTATTACTAGAAGTTACGCTCAGAAAACCTTGCCATTCTCAGAAAGCAATTTACTGCTCCTGTAGTACCTGTAAGCAGTTCTGCTTGTGCACTTACAGTGAAAACGTCACAAGGAAGGTTTCTCTGTACTCCCTATCTCCGAGTACACAAGTATTCACTTAGGGATTTATGCTTATAACACCCCTCTCCTAAATCCTAGGTCTTACATCGGTGCCTACTGTTAAAGGCTTCTGGTCTCCCCAGTTTCTTTACCAACTAATTTGAAGGTAAAACCCAACCTAGGCCTAGAAGTCAAAATGTGCCTATCAATGAATCTCTAAATATAGAAAGACTATTGAAGGACCAGCTGGCATTTAAAAACGACGAAAGCCAAGACTGTTCTTTGGCATCAGCACTAGCTGGTGTTGCTAAGCTACTGCTGCTGCCCAGACAGTTGTACACCATCAGGTTAATTCGCGCAGGCCAGTGGTCTGAAGACAGGAGGAAAAAAAAAAAGAAAGAAAAAAAACACTCAAAATGCCTTTTATACCAGTAAATCTCAAATTTCACCATCTGCGCCTATGAAGGGTAATACCGCTTGTGTCCATGACCAAACAACATACACATCATGAAAAAACTAGCTTTTACTGTTCTTTTAGAGTTCATATTACTTTCACTTGTGCTGTTAATTTACATTTGTTTGGGTTTGGTGTAATGTAATTATAATCTCAATAAGCTGTTTAATGCTATCTACATGTACTTTTCCCCCATCCTTGATGCATTAATTTAGATTTTTATCAAATGAAAACTTTGATAAAAACAAGGAGATTCTGCTTCTGTGGGCCAGTTGAGGCTAGCAACTGGAAAAAAAAAATATCAGCAAATTTGTATAGATATATTTTGGACGGTTAAAGTTACAGCCTATGACAGTAATGTTATTTAGTATGCAATTGCTGTTTAAAAATTCTTACGAGCTTCTGGCAGTTTCTATGATATTATATTAGCAGTCCTTTCATCACTGACAACACTTGTGATTTGTAGCTTCCAAATGTGAGCCTGCATTTACACTTTAAAAAGTAACCTTGCTAGCCCACGTAGCGCTAGTGTGCTCTTGAACAAACAAGTTGTTTAAAACTTGGAGAAGAGAGTGCCAAAAATGTTTGGTTATCGCAAGCATTTCTCTATACTGCTTTTTCACTGGCTTGATTTCACCTTTATTTAGGACATCATTTTTATGCCCTTAGAAAAGTGTGCCACTCGCACATCAGCCTTTTATCTCTGCTGATGCATAAGGAGACAAAGCTATTGGTAAAAGACAATTCTGATATCTAAAGAATCCCATTCTTCTTGTCAACACTTATTGGCAGAATAAACTTCATGTCTACCGTTTCTTGCCTCTCTCATGTAACTAAGCTAGAATCCTTGATAAGATCAGTCACAAGGTTAATGCTCTGGGGGGTTGTTTTTCTTTGTGTTGAGTATACAACTGGTAAAAAACTATGCATGAAAAATATTTGACTATTTGATAGCAAGCAATGGTTAAGAATTATCATGTAAAATTCTACCGAGATTTTTCTTTGATCAACATTTTCACTAAAGGAGCTAAACAATGAGAAGAGCAATGGAAAGGATCAGAAATCTACATAAAATGATAAAAAGACTGCAGGTGTTTAATTTACTGACAGAAGGGACACTCAGTAGCTGCCTTCAAGTAGACAGGAAGTTGTGAAGTAATAAACCATATTCCAACGTCCACTGAGAACAGAAGAAGAAGTAATGGGTTTTAATAGTACAAAGGGAAGCTTCAAGAAGTAAGTAAATGGTTTTCAAAACAGGGATAGTTAACAACTGGAACAGACTATCAAAACAAATAATAATTTCTTCAAAAAGTACCTGCCCAGACTGGTCAGAACATATGTGATGCTAATCTGAGGAAGAGTAGCATAACAGATCAAAAAGCCAACAACCACAGGCAAAGATACCACAGATGACTTCAAAAGGCATACATGCACAGGACAAGATCTAGGAGCTCAGGCAACCTGAGAAAAGAGGCAATGCGCTGCTCCTGGCTTCTCAACACAGGGACCGGGGACTGCTACAGTCATTGACGAGAAAGCCAAAAAATGAAGAGCGGCTGAGGTCACTAGGCCTGTTCAGCCTGGAGAAGAGGAGGCTGAGGGGGAACCTCATCGTGGTCTACAACTTCCTCACGAGGGGGAGTGGAGAGGCGGGTGACCTATTCTGCATAAACACGAGTGATAGGACCCACAGGAACGGGGTTAAACTGAGCCAGGGGAAGTTCAGACTAGACATCAGGAGGGGGCTCTTCACTGAGAGGGTGGTTGCGCACTGAACAGGCTCCCCAGTGAAGTAGTCACTGCACCAAGCCTGTATGGATTTAAGAAACGTTTGGACTGTGCACTGAGCCACACAGTCTAAGCTTTTGGGTAGACATGTACGGTGCCAGGAGCTGGACTTGATGATCCTTATGGGTCCCTTCCAACTCGGAATATTCTATGATTCTATGATCTGAACAACCTTGTTATCCAACAGTACAGCCTATTTATAGCTTTGTAAAACAACAGATCACCACTTGTCAGATGTTGAAATGCAGAAGGAACAGATTACAGAAGGAGCACATTTCTTCAGGAAGTACTTCTGGGACTAAGGAGGTGTGATCCCGTCTGAGGAGGTACATATTCTCATCTTCCCATTCCTGAGGCATTTCAAATAGCAACCGGGGGAGCAAATATTTCTCCCAGGTAATGATATAAGCATCCTTTTACAGACACCAAATATGTTGATTTTAATACTAAAAATACATTGGATGGTTTTGCACTGAAATTATCAAAAAGTTGATGACTGCTTCTGAGAAATCCACTTTCTAAAACAGCTACATCAGGTGTTGTTTTCTGCTAGAGACCCTCCCTCTTTTCTAGTATACAAGCCTACCTTTTCTTTTCTTGGTAGTTTAATTAGGAAGTCATGGCATCCTTTTTTCAAAACTACATTTGTAAAATTAGAAATACACTATCCATCTTCTTCAGGCTGATCTCCAGGAAAAAAAATAAAAAACCACTTCATACAAAGCATCATTTTATGTATTTATACCACCAAACCTCTTATTTCCACAAGAGCCTACTGATTATATTAATCATTGTGCATTATTGTTAAGTTGCAGTCTCCTCATGGGCATTTAACAAATATAATTACAGTGACTGTTGAATATTCTGCTCCCTGGAAGCAGAACACTTCACAAAGCATCATATTATTTTTTCAGTATTAGACTTCCACATCTTATTCACCTTTAGCACTTTCTATGGAATGTGTGATGGTAGTCAGAACTTCACATCCATCTGCTTCTGTTTCTTGTAGGATTGCCTATAAAGTAGGAGTCGATATAACTCTTAAAAGACAGAACCGCTGTCTGGTTGCTCTTAAATCATACAAGGGAAACAAGATGCATGGTTGAACATCTGCTTTCTAACAGGTAAGAGCTCACGGTTACAGCACCTGGTGACTTCGTTGGATGCTGCTGGTATTTCTGACTGCTTTTGTCAGCTGACTGCTTGCTTAAGAGTTAACTTACTTGCCAAACAATTTAAACAGTTTCAGTGTTTCTATACCATTTCACCCAAAATCCTTTTGCAAAAAAACATGCTCTTAATATTGGTCCAATCTACCTTCTTAAAACTCTGGAGAAGGATTACATCAACAACAGCCCAAAATACTTTTGTCTGAAATACTTAATTCTGAAGCACTTCTAGTACAGGCAAAGGAGGCATTCTCTGGTTTAAATTCTTTAATCTTGTACTGTTAACATGCTGAAGCAAGATACCAGAAGTATTCCCAGATGTCCCTAAATTATGGAAATATAAGTTAAAAATCTGTCTCAAATTTAAAATATATATCTCAAATTTCTACTGAAACACAGTAATGGGCTAGAGCCCAAATTCTTAAAAAAATGCCCTAAATGGGCTGGTTTTTTTTTGTTGTTGTTTTTTGTTTTTTAATTTGGACTATAGCCCATTACTGCATTTTAGTACAGCATTCAATTCGGCATCAGATTCTTTTTTCTGATTACAGTACAGTGGGTGCAAAGAAATACATTGTTTAGGGACTCTCATACTGTTGCTAGCTATAAACAAAAAAATCCAAGTAATTCCTATTTTCCAGGACCTCTAGATTCAACCAGATGTAGACATTTTTAGATGGGAAAACTCCAGTCTTCGCAGACCTATTTTCATGGATGTTATGTAAATCCTAACAGTTGTGGATGAAGGGAAGAAGTTGTCAGAAAAGCAAAAAAATAACCACCCCATCCCCCCCCAGATAAGAATATCATTTCTTACAGGAACATTAGAGATGGAAAAGTAACTGCCTTTCTCAGTCTGACTCCTCTTTTGCCCATTACTACTTATCTTTGATTTTCAGAATTGGTTAATTAACCGGACAATTCAAGATAATTACTTGTGTACTTTTGGAACCAAAACAGCTGATCCAGAGAAAATGTCAAGTTAACCTCAAACAATTCATTCTGTAAGGGAAGCTTTTAAACTGTCAGGACATGAGAGGGAACTGTCAAGTAGAAGGACATCTACAGTGCATCTAGTGCTGAATACGAGTTCCATAAGCAAAAAAGTACTGCTTCTAAGGTTCAATGTTAGAAAATGGTTTTGCTCCCTTGTTCCAATTACCTTACATTCACAAACAAATGAAGGATATGATGGAACACTGTATACAATCCTCATCTAGAACTGACAGGCATTGTCACTGGGGATTTCTTTTCCTAATAGCTGGATCAATATTTAGGCTTTCAGACATTTTCTTCACATTAAGTTAGGTGAAGGAAGATAAGCACACAATGTAGGTTAAGGAACATGAGAACATGGTCTTTGGTAGACATCAAAATGGCATTTTGATGTTGATTTTACTTATCATCTGTATAAACTTTTATTGTTTGACTGTCACTACTGCTTTTACAGTAAAGGTTCCTTTTGATTCAAAGGACAATTATTACATACTATTATTACAGACTAACAGGAGTTAGTCTGTCAAATCACAGTGAATTCTTTAAGAGCTCAAAGGAAAAACTGCACCGACTGTTTATACTACTTTGATAGCCAAGAACGTATTTACTGAATAAGCATGAACTTCAGAAATAGATGCTAATACTTTTAATATCGTTGCTAGTTACTGCATGCTGTAATGATATTTCATGGGAACCCAAAATACTGTCTGATGGTGAAGCTTCATTTCAAATCTCTGACTTACCTGCTTTCATGAGGAAGGTGGAAAAGATTTAAGGAAACGAAGTAATTTTTAACTGACTTCCTATAGGCCCAGATTAATCCCTGTTATACAAACTGAAATAAGGCAAGAGGTATGGCTACCAAGTACTCTTCTAAAAGGTTAAATTCTCTTCTGCCAAAACAAACATGAAGGACTGGGCATATGAAGGACTTCAGCCTGTACATTAAATCTTAATCCTACCTCCCACAGCAACATTACTAATGTCCTTCTGGAAGGACAGCCATTCCTGCTACACTTCCAACCTTCCTGCTTAAGAAGCAACAAGAAAAACATGTCAACACTGTAACCAACCTGCACAACGTTATCTGGGAAAGGAAGTGCACCAGCCATCCCACCTGTCCTCTCCTCCAGTCCCCACTATTCTCTCCAGGTACCATGCAGCAGGCTCTGTGGTAGCAGTGGCGTAGAGGTGTCAGAGACACCATGTGATACAGCTTTCAGAAAACTCCTACATGCACACAATGATAACATGGACTCATGGGCATGAGCTTGTTATTTTATAGGCATTTTTTCATTTTTATTGTGCTTTATAGTTTGTTCTACTTTTAAAATGTTATTGAAAGCACGAAAATAATTTATACCATTCAGATGCATTTAAATAACCACGCAATCCCCAAAACAACTTTTTTCAAGCATCCTTTATAACCAGATATTTGCGGCTACAACTCTGAGAAATACTCTTCTTTGACGCCCCCTTTTGTTCTTGACTTGTAATTAAGACGTATTTCACATGAAAGAGTATCTATTAGAAACTACTGTAAAACAAAACAAAAAAAAATCTAATCTAACATTTTGAGTTAATATTGCTCTTTCAGAAAGTAATTGTGAAGGCAGAAAGGAGTACAGAGGCATCCATTTGGGTTAAGCGAGAAGCTGACCAATGCATATTCCTGATTCTTATCGTTTACAAGATACAACCTTTCAGAAACTAAATCCGTTCTCAGCTGCCAGCACTTCTGTAGAAGCAAGCAAGTGGAAACAGTTACTTTTCATGTGGCGATCCCACATTTTCATTAGGAGTTTACTAAATGTATTTTGGCTTTACGATAACAAACATCAAAATTGAAGCTTCCCACAGAATACTTAAGTGGCCTTTCACCACGGGGAAAATGCAAAGAGTTAAGGCAGTAGCTTGGCAGTCAGGATCACCTGCGAAGTGTGAGTCAGGTTCAGTTCCCTTCACACAGACACAAACGCAGAGCCTTTGCTTTCTTCACCCCTCACATCCCATAAACGCTACTCACCTAGCTATATAGCTGCATTTCATTTTTATAATCTGATTTTTCCCAAATTCAGAAAGGTATTGGAATTAGCCCCTGGAAAGCTGAAGAGATGAAGTTTGTTTGAAGGGCCGCTACTTTCAGTATACAATAAAGCCACTTTCTACCAGCATTATTTTCAGCATAACAAAGCAGCATGCTGCCCAGGTGTTCAAAGCACTAGTTTAAAGAGTGTGTCTTAGAATGTTCTTGATGGTTGTTTACAGAGTCAGAATCTGAAAACTTCATACTTCAGTAGTTGACCAACAAATGCTTTCACTGCTGTAACAGAAGAAAACCATTCAATTTAACTTTGATGCTAGAACAACGATCAGTGCAGTGCATAACGGGGGCATAAGTATTGCGTTTGTCATTGATAAAGTTACTCTGACCATTGGCTGTGTACTATCAATGCCAAAATAATACCTTTAATTCTGACTTTTCTTTTAACTAAAAGGTAGTCTTTTTATAGGAGGCCAAGTACAAAAATCTTTTTTAAAAAAAGTGAAAATAATGAATTCAGATAAGTAAAAAGGTTTTTTTCTGTTAAGAGTGAACGTGACGTTGAAGCTACATGTTCATTATCCCTCAGCATCTCTGGATAAAACACATTCAGTTTAAAAGCACCTGTTTTTACCTCACCCAACAACGAAGGCTTATCTGAAATCCTCAGACCCAGCCACGCTCCTTTCTGCTACAAACGGTAACAAAACCAAACTCGTAAACAAATTATATCCTCACGTTAATATCGTTTTGTTGAGACAGACTCTCGATAGGTGACAGGATTAACATGGTACAATGAGGATACTACTTGCTTACTACATTACACATGATGATGGCATTAGGAAGGAGGGAAGTTCATACTCAAAACCAAAGGCAAACTTGTATACTTTTGTTTTATAAATTAGACATTAAGTTCAAGCTTGTAGCTATAGCTTCAACTATGTGTTTAAATCCAAGTGTCGTAAAAACCGGAACTCCAGAAGTTACCATTCTGTTCACCTCCTCCAAGCAAAAAAATACATGTGACTGGAGGCACTTACAATAAAAAGTTTCTAATTTTTCTCTAGATACAGTAAAAATCAACCCTGAATTTGTTAAAATGTTCTAAGTTTTTAAATCAGTCCATCTAAAAACGTCTCATCACAAGTGATGTTCCAGTAATTCAGAGCAGTGTTTCTAGTTTACCATAATTTAGTTCTCCAATACATCACATTTTTCAAAACTCAAAACCATCACACAGACTAAAGAAACATGATTAACCTTATTTCTACATGCAAATGCCACTTACACACAAGAACAAGTTTAACCCTTTGATGCACTGTATGGCAACTCCAACAACTTCAGGGCTTTTTGTTTAAGAAGTATACCATATTTATACAGAGTTAAGTTAGAAAAAAAGGAAGTTTTGGGAGAGGGAAGTGCAAATAGAATTCTCAGCTTTACTTTTATATAAATACGCTACTGAAATTGTTATCCCTATTTTCAGACAGCTCATCCTTTATGGAGCCCTATTATCTCTTTTGTCCTTTGATTCAAAAAGGCACAGGAGCGAGCAGAGAACTGAAAAAGAATAGCCAATTAAGCATGATAATTCACAACTCATTTCTTCAATAACTTGCAACATACAACTAAAATCGAGATGCACTAAGTTCAGCAGCTACAAATGACTGGATAATTGACCTTGAAAATTCCCACTTCATCTAAGCTACTTATCTCTTCCAGACTTTCATAGCAAACTCTAACTGTTCCACACGGCTATACAACATACTCAGAAGCAAAAAAAGCTGATTTGCCTCCTGAAATAAATATTGCTGGCTTCCGTGGATTTGCTGCTTTCCCGTGCACTGAAGATAAGAAATCTCAACGTTTATCCTGGCCCAAGAGTCCCCAGGAGCTTACCAGTAGCCATTTTACTGTGAATAGTTCAAAGAACAGAGAAAGAAACTCTTGCCTTCTTGTTAATTGTTTCTCTTTTCAGCTGTCCAATGTGCTGTTGTTTACACTTGGATATGGAACAACGTTTTCATCCAGAAAAATACTGTTTCAAAGCCCTGCCTCACCAGGAACTCCAGAGAACGTATGTAGAACGTAGCCCAAGTTTCTTATTCCTTGTGATTAACAACGCTCATCATCTCCTCTCATACGCCAACACCACAGGTTTAACAGGCACCTAGCAACAGGTTTTAACGGTGTCATTAAATCTTTTTTTTTTCCCCCATCATATATTATTGTTGTGATGCACAAATCAAGAACACCAAGACAAATTAATAACGATCAATAACCTAGAGAAAATACCTTGCTGTTGAGATTACTAAAGGCAAGTCCATGCAAGCCCAACACAGGCATTTATCAAGCCCACGTTGCCTACCCAACAGCATGATGTACATTTCTAATGAGTAAAAACAACAGTGTGTCACACACACCTCCAGAAAGGGTTTAAGATTGCTGCTTGACCATCAAACAACTCAATTATTTATTTCTAACAGGAAAAATAAAAGCAGTTTGAAGGGAGTGAATATTTATGCCTGGCAACAGGCAAACAGGAAAAGGACTTTTATATTAGTATTTACTGCTCTCTCGAGTTACTTACCTCATCCTTAGCTATTTCTCTAACTGTATTTTCCAGAGGGTACCTAACACCTCCACTCTTCTACAGTGATATTCTTCATTCGTAAGCGTTACCACAGTTAATTTTTGTCGAACTCACTAAATACCTCAGAAGGCTTTTAGAAAATGATGTATAAATGAATAAGCCTCCAAAGGTTCCTTGGGGCACACCATATTTTAAAACAACTGTATTATTACCTTACCGCTTGGGACTGAGAGAAAAAAAGTGGCTAGGAGAAAAGTATTCTCACTATCTGATAATTTAATCTGTAAGGCAGAATTGTATATAAAAAGGGTAAGTTTTCAATTAAGGAAATAAGGCTTTCCAGCAGTCTTCCACTGCTTGCCCTTACTTTTTGTGCCTTCCACCAATTCCCACCACATGCATCCATGAATCATGGCTTTCTTCTCCGTTATTTTTGCTGAGCAAATAACAGTCATGAAGTCAGATTGGAAAACATGCTTTTCTATAGGTTATATAGCAAAGAGAAAAGCAGAAGGTATCCAAAATTGGAAGATGAAAAACAATGTACCTCACAGCATACTGATACCCCCCAGAAGTCTCTTTTCACAAACATTACGCAATCAAGGGAAAATAAACTAGTATTGAATAAGCTGTGCTTGCTGGAACACACCATCAGTTGTGTACGTTCCAGCTGGGTCTTTCAAGATAAGAAACCCAATCTACCTCAGCTCTGCTGTTTTATTAGCACATTAATATGTAAAAATCAGATCCTTAATTCACACCTCATCGCGATGATAGCTGCTTGCAGAAATCCCAACCCAGAAGAATGCGGTAACTACGATATCAAGGCTACTAGTAAGAACTGGTGTTTCTTCTCAAGATTACAGAAAATCATAGAGAAACCGAGAAAAATATCTACATAATAAAACCAAAGCTATTCTTCTGCTTAGAAATTCCTCGGGCAAAAAAAAAAAAAAAAAAAAAAAAAAAAAAAAAAAAAGTAACGTGCTGCATCGAACATATTAAGTAGATATTTCTGAAATTGCACCATTTCTGCCACATGCTTCGAAGCGCATAACCCAAAACACTTATCTAACACTTCGGGTTTCTAATGAGTGCTCGAAAAGCTGAAAACACTCCAGCCTGGTACAAGAACTGAAAAGACGTACTTAAGACCAATTAAGCGTTCACGTTACACTAGGTAACCCTTCACCAGAAGCTCACAGGGGGTCACCTGCCCCCTCACAAAACGCCCGTGTCTTCGCCACCCCTTTGTGACAGGAACTTTCCCGAGCAGCGTCCCGCCAGCAGCCCGCACCTGCCGGGCTCCCCGGGGCCGGACACCGGCACCGAGCCGCACCGGCCCGGCCGGGAGCACGCCGCCAGCCCCGGCCCGACGGCTCCTGCCCTCAGGAAGGGCCGGGGGGCGGCCAGCTGCGGACTGCTCCGTGCCGCCAAGGCAGCTCCCGCCGAGCCCCCCCCCGCCTCACAGCCGCGACAATTTCGGACCCGCCGGTGCCGGGGTAGGGGGAAGGCGCCTCGCCCGCCGGAGGGCTCGCAGCCCCCCCTCCGCGCTGCCGCCGGGCCCGGCGCTTCGCCCCCATCCCCTCACCGCGCCTCACGACTCACCGAGAAGCCGGCCCAGAAGGGGCAGGAGTGGCGGACGCGGGCCGAGGTGGTGAGCGCCAGGGCGGCGAAGCTGACGGCCACGATGAGGCAGCCGAGCGCCATCTGCGTGACCCCCAGGGCCAGCATGGCCCGCGAGCGGGCGCGGTGCTGCCGCAGGCGGGACAGGCTGCGGGACAGCGCGGCGGGGCTCAGCGAGCGCGACCCGCCGGGGGGCCCCGCCGCCGCCGGCCCCCCGCCGCCTCCGCCCAGCGGCATCCTCCGGGGGCCCCCTCACGGCGAGGCCGGCCGGC